>NC_056735.1:132359743-132457243 GCF_019279795.1 Protopterus annectens
GTTAAGCTTATGGGGTGGTAGTTTCCAGGGTCTGTAGAGGCACCCCCCTTGTGGAGTGGGACCACTGTTGCTGTACGCCAGTGTTCAGGTACATATCCCGAAGTAAGGCTAAGGTTAAATAGCATTTTTATGTGTGGGTTTAGCTCCTCTTGGAGTTCACGTAATATGCACCCCGGGATACCATCAGGTCCCATTGATGCTGTGTTTTTTGCTTTGTTTATGGCGGTTCTCACTTGGACATATGAGATGACAGGGAGATTACATTCAGCTGGGATAAGTATTTCTTCTTTTGGGGGTGAAGGAGGGGAGAAATTTGCACTGAACCTGTCAGCCAGAATGTTAGCAATATCTGTGGGTTCAGTGTATTTTTTGTTGTTGTGAACCAACTCTGAGCATATCTGAGGGTTTCCACCCAGGTTTCTAACATAGCTGAAGAAGGCTTTGTGGTTATCTTTAGTGTCCTTAGCGATTTTTCTCTCAAAGTTTGCCTTGGATGTTTTTGAGAGAACGTAGTTTTCTGCTAATGTTGATCAGAGATGTCTTCCTTTCATGGGACTTCGCTCTGACGTGCAGTAGCTTCCTTCATTTGTTATACAATTTGTTTATGGCTGAGGTCCACCAGACAGGATGCTTACATTTGGTGGAGAGGGACTTGGATTTGTTTGGGATTGCATGATCCATGCATTCTTGGAGATATCCATAGAAAGCATTTGTGAAGGATTCGGCATTGTGGGATGTGGTATCCACTGGCACAGTGGGCTTAAAGGATACAATCTCAGTCTTAAGAAGAGTGAAGTCTGCTTTTGAGAAGTTTTTCACTGTGGTCTTTTGTGCTGGGGGTGGAGGTGGGATATGTATATCCAGGGTGATTAGTTTGTGGTCAGATCTCACTAGTGAGGGGTATACTTCCAGTGTGGAGCATTTTGTCCCCATGTTTGTGATGATCAGGTCTAGTATATTATCTCCCCTAGTGGGAGAGGTGACTAGTTGTTCCAGTGCATTTGAATTTATGAATTCCAGGAACCTTTGGGCTAGAGTATTAGGGCTAGAATAATGTACCCAATCTATGTTTGGGTAGTTGAAGTCTCCCAGTATGATGGTATTTTGTGATACATTCATATCCTCCAATGTCTTCAGGAAGGCTGAGTGGGGTTCTTGAGATTGGGAGGGTGGTCTGTAACATGCTACCAGTTGTATAGCAGTTTTGCCTATGGTTAGTTGCACCTGTATGGTCTCTGATGCTTCATGTGTTGCTACTAACCTGGAGGTGTGGGTGTCCTTTATGAATATGGACACTCCCCTCCTTGTGGTTCGGCCCGGGTTTTGGGGCGAAAAGCATGATACTGAGGTATAGCCTGGTAGCACTGGGGTGCTCTCAGGAGCCTTGAACCAGGTTTCAGTTACTGCACAGACGCCGATGTTCTCCATGCTGAGGAGTGCATCAAGTGCCTGCATCTTGAGATTTAGACTTCTGGCATTGAGCAGCATTACCCTTAGTTTTTTCCATTTTGTTTTCTAAGGAGGTGGGTTTGTCTTTTGAGCCTTGCCTAAAAAGGCACTATGGGGTGGCAAGAGCCTTAGCCAATATCCGGAAGCCCAGTGGTGACAGGTGTAATCCATCCCTTGAAGCAGCGTGGCTTGTCCAACATATCATCCCAGGCAGACAGACATTGGATCCCCTTAAAATGACACCAGTACTTGAGCCAATTGTTAAAGCTGATCATCTTGTCTTTGTATTGTGGTATCATTCTTGGTGAGGGCAAGATGCTGCTCAGGGTCAGGGTCATACCAGCCTGGGCTACATAATCGGAGAGCTCCTCTATGTCTCTTTTCATGTAGTCCAGGGAGGTACGTCTCAGGTCATTCACACCAGCATGGACAATGACGGAGTCATATTTGTACTTGCTTTGGAGTGACCTGAGTGCGTGTGTTATGTGGCGGATCCTAGCTCCCGATAGACAGCTCACAGTCACCTTCTCCTTGTTCAGCCTGGTCAGTGGGACATCAGTGTGTCTGACTATGGAGTCACCTATTACTAGTGTATCAGGCAAGGTGTTTGGCCTTAAGGGCTGCGATTGGTCGACACACTGATTTATTGAAGTATGTGTTGCATGTGTTTTGTTTTGAGGTGGTGGATTTTTGGATGTCTGCTTTGGGAGCCTCTGTTGTTTTGGTAAGTTTTTATTAGAGCCTCGAGTATGTCTTTGTGTTTTTATGTGTTTGGTTTGCAGTTGTGGTAGGTCTATGTGGGACTGGGATTGTTGTGTGTGTGGTTGCCATCTCCTCCTGTCTGGTCATGCCAGCCCTGAGTTGAGAGAGTTCAGCCTCCAGTTTGGCTATATAGTTGCATCTCTCACATGTATTTGTGTTTGTTGGGAGGAGGAGAGGGTTGTCTGTGTACATGAGACAATTGTAGCATTGTCTCAAGATACCCAGATTGACCAGCTGAACTGGAGACGACGCCAGTAATCTACCACTCGACATGCTAGAACAGTATAAGGGAGTGGTATACCTTTAAGGGAAGTGGATATTCACAGGGGTGGTAAGTAGATGTAGTGCTTTACTTAGTACGAGAGTGCTTACTTAGTAGAGAAGTATTGAGAACAAGTGCTAGGCTTATAATACAGTGAGTAGTCTGGTTATACTAAGAGTTGAGCTTTCTTAAGGGAAAATTTGAAGAGCAGACTTGGTTTGTATCTGTACTTACAAACATACATTTCCTATGCTGGGAGCTGCTTATACCCACGCAGGCGCACTCGCCTATGCTTACTGTGCATTACATATGTTTACTGCCGCTCATTTGTGCTTATTTGCGCCTTATTTATTATGACAATACCACTTTGATTGAAAGGATCTGGTTAATAGTGCCATGTGATACACATGTTCACCTTTACATGTTTAAATCTCGGCTTTACAGCAGAGCAACATTCATTCCACAAGGAAAATGATATGTGCTATTGTTGAACTTGAACCGTGAATGCCTTTTCATTAGGCGGATGCTCTAACCACTACACTATTGGTGTTCTGCTTCATTTATATGTATATCCATGGTTCATAGTTACCTGAACATACGCCTCATCACTTCACTTACATAGCATTCATTCGTTTTCCTGTTGGGAAAACCGCACTACTACACATACGCCATTACCTATTCCCTACTGCTCTGGACCCGTGCTGCATGTTGACTCACTCCGAGGTTATTCAGACCTCCATAGCCTATAGTCCTAGCACATATGTGTGTGTTCGATTGTCAGGGTGTTCATATGGTCGTCCAGGTTTAGGCTTATCCGACTGGGGACCGGGACTGCCCTGTACCTAGTTCAAACTCAGACTTAGCACGGGGAGATCATTCGTTCCACTTTTAGCATCCTACCTGTGGTTGGGGATGCAGAGGTGTGCTCACCTATGGCCATCCTGATATATAACAGCACTAACTATTACGGGGATTTCCGATGCTGTTTCCTTTCACATTCATTATGACTGCTATATTGTGACCATGGTCATTCTTCATATCTATATATATATATATTTATATATATATATATATATATCTATATATATATATATTTATATATATATATATATATATATATATATATATATATATATATATATATATATAGATATATAATATATATATATATATGTGTGTGTGTGTGTGTATATATATCGGTCTGTACATGCACATGCAAATACACCTACATGCTCATTTACATTTCCCATACTGTTGAATCACTGCCAATTACCGTTGTGCATACACACTTGCATACCCGCTTACGTCTAGGGTTGCCACCTTTTCATATGGCCAAAGTAGGGCATTTTCGGGACACACATCAGACTTTACAGGCCGACACATACCCACGGTCAGTACAAAGGTTAGAACTTTATTTATTTGCCTAAATGAAAGCTTATTCTTGTAGCAGTTTAGTTGCTTAATCTGTTTCTTGTAACGTTAAGTATTTTACATACAGAAATAACTGTTTTATGCAACTGTTACATGAAATATGAGACATAAATATTTCCTACAATCACAGGACATTTGCCATTGTATTATATTTGGTCTGGACACAACTGCCCAAAAAGGGACTGTCCCTTACAAGGTGGGGCAGGTGGTAACCCTACTTACGTCTGCTTTAAAGCGCCTTAAGCACCCTATATCCGACTGCCACTATGCGAATGTGTAAGGTATATATTCCCGATAATGCACGTGGGGAGATGTGCATCATTGTCAGGTGTTTAATCCCGGGTCATAGGTTCTGCAGGACTGGCTGGAGACTGAGCAGTCTTGTGGGCAACTACTGCTCATACAACTTGTGTCCAGATGTATACAGGACTGGACATCATGCCGTGACACCAAGTCTAATGTTTAGAACAGATACTTATCCTATGAGGGATATCCAAAAATTGTAGGGACCGATGACCTTCTTTGCTTTACAGCTATAAGGTAGGGTTATACAGGCAAGGGATACATAGTTTGCAATCCTGAGACTGCCTAGGGTGAGACTGCCTACTAGATATGGGTAGGGGTCACTATGTGCATATATGGCTGCGCCTATCTAGCAGCCTGAGTATGGGTGGTTTTGGTGGGCATTCAGGAGGGAGTATGGTGTGCTGTGAAGGGGATGATGGGTATTCAAATATGTATCCAGGTGTGTTGGGGTTGGATGGCTCAGATCAGGCCAGACCATTATGTGGGTATGTGACGGTAACGTTTCTGTACATGTGTATTGCACTTTTTAATGTTCACATGTTTGTGGGATTGTATTGTGGATGTGTATATTTGTTCTTTGGTTATCTTCCTGATTCACCCACTGCTCCCTTGTAGACCTTCAGTTCACCTATTGTGCATCCAACCCAGTCTCCCCTTGGCGAATTATTACATTTCCCATCACTCCTCACCCCTATATTCCACAGACTCCATTCATCCCTTCTCCAGTTGATGGCCCATGGCACAGTCAACAGAACACATTGCGTACACTACATATCTCTGGGACCAATATGGTTGTGAGGACGACCCTAGCATTTCTGATCATCCACATGCTGTACTTCAAGCACATAGGCACACGCAAATACTTATCTTTTATGACATGGTAGGTAGACCTGGGTAATACCCGCTCATCTATGGGCTGTCCTGACAAGGATGACTTGGACCGCGAATGGGCATATATTGGGCAAATGCTCTGACCATTGGTAGGGTTGGCACCTTTTCATATGACCTGGATGGGACATTTTTGGGACACACATCAGAGTTTACAGGCCAACACATTCCCACGGTCATTACAAAGGATAGTACTTTAGTTTTATGCCTACATATAAGCTTTTATTGTTGTAGCGGTGTAGTTGCTTATTCTGTTTCATTTACTTGCTTATTCTGTTTCTTGTAACATTTAAGTATTTTATATACGGACATAAGTATTGTATGGGACTGTTACATAAAATATGGGGCATAATTATGTTCTACTATGGCAGGACATTTCACATTTATAATGGTTTTGGTATGGACACACCTGCCTAGAGGGGGACTGTCCCTCACAAGGGAGGACAGGTGGTAACCCTAACCATTGGGCTAGGCTTAGCAATTGGCGGCATGCTAACACGATGTGTTTCGCTTCCACTTGGTATAACTAGCGACACTATAATGGAATACGGGCACGGGGTTTTAAATATCATTTGTTCGAGGGATGGGGACTCAATATTCAGCTACGTGCCTTTGTGTTTACTTTTTATTGTGGTGTTCACAAAAATGTCTTGTATGCTTTGCATACATTTCACTATCCAAGGACACTGACAGGAGTGATTACTATTAGAGACAGGCTGTACTAGTCAGCATTTTATGTTGTGCGTATGCAGCCGACATGTTCACGCCTCCGTGCAGTGCTTGGACATGCCCCCTGCACTCGTATACGTTTCCTATGCACATGGCCATTACGGCAGTGCACCTTCATTAATATGCATGGGGTGCTGCTGCGCCATCTCTACGCCACACGGTCAGCGCAAGGCTAATGCCGTCCTTGTGCCGAGCTTCATAAATCCCGGGGATTGTTAATAATGTTAATATTATAGTGTGAGTCGCATAAACAATGGCTTGTGTTGTGTCTCCTTCAGTGCTTGTGTTGTATCTACTTCAGTGTTTGTGTTGTGCCTTCTTTGGTGTACTTGCAGTTCTTTTATACTTTTTTGTTTTAGTGGTAATACACTTATACACTTTTTTCCTGCAAAAAACAGGGTTGAAAGAATAACTCAGTGCAAACATTCCCACCCATATCAAAAATATGTATTTTGGTATTATTCCAAAGCTAACTCTTTGTTATGTATCAGTACCACAGACAACCAATACTGGCACATCTTGACAAACAAACCATTTGACAATACCAGCCTTGCTTCTGCATACACCTCAAAGTTTAATTCCTTTATCAATAAATGTATTGAAGAGGCTGTTCCCATCTGTCATAAGAACTTTAATAAATTGAAATGTAAGATTGTATGGCCGAGCTGTCATATTAATCAAATCTGTAGAAAAAAAGAAAAGGTGCATAGCTCTTTGAAAAAAAATCCCTTTCCTTGACTACAGAAATCATTTAAAATTGTTAAGTAAAACCCAGTTATCAATTTAAGGTAGCCATCAGTACCAAGGATAACTACAACAAGGCCCTTCAGTTACATCAGGAAACACAGAAGTAATAATCAGTCTTGGTCTGAACATATTTCAAATGGCATATCACACTTTGCTGCAGAAACTATAGCTAATATTCTGGCTGACAAATTGGCTTTCACTTTCCCACCTCCACGTCTCTTTGCCCTACCTAGTTACTCCACTTATTATAGCACTTCTGCATTCTTCAAAGTTCCATGGGATTTGACAGCCTTTTGGGATGGCTGGTAGTAAGTATCAGGCACCACACAGCCCAACCCTTTCTAAATCTCTTTACTCTTATTCTGATCAAAAGCTATGTACTTAGTCTCATCAAAAGTTATCTACCTAAAGCTTGGAGAACTATTGCAGCTGTACTTTACCTCAAGGGTGGCCCCATTACTGACCCATGTTAATGGAAGGCTTATTACTTTTGCTAATATTATTTGTAAAGCCATGGAATTAAATAGTACTGAACTAATTAGCTAAGACATAGGTGACTTTCATACCCCTGATCATTTTCAGTTTGAATTTGCTAAATACAGGTCATCTCTAAACCTTGTAAAGTTTTTTTTTTTCTTTTTTTGACAAGGAGAACCAAAAAAAATTCTTACTGCCTACCTTGATCTTGCCAAAGTCTTTGACACCATTCCACACATGGATACCAAAGACAAACTCTCCAGTTTCAGTGTTAACCCTTATATTGTCGAATGGATAGGGAATTGGCTCATGATTTTGTTACAGTATGGCATACATCCTCTAGGCAGAGTGATATCACCACTGGTATTACAGTGAGCACAGTCCTGGGTCCCCTGTTATTTGGCATTTATTTCTGGCTTACCCTTTGTCAATGACTGTAAATTAGGTATAGATTGTCATTTCTACTATGATACCAATATTCTCCATCAGGGTCTGGATCAGGCCATCATCTGGTGTATTAGCCACAGACTCACCATAATTGCCATGAAATTAAACAAAATATGTGGAAGATTAAAATAGGGCTGTTTCAGATAGATGTTTAGGGTCCACATTGTAAGGGGATCCCATAGCCTTTCATGTTTATGGTTCATATGAGGCTATATGAGGAAATGGATAAGGGCACAGCAACCAAAGCTAACTATCGAACCCTGCAATTTACAGACATTTTTAATTTGTTTGAAATAGAAATACATGTTTATTACATAACACCTGAGAGTTTAAAGCAAGGAATGAAAGAAATTATAGCAGTTGCCATTGACACTTATTGCTTGAGCAAATAAAAAAACAAATAATTTACTTATTCGGTTCGCAAAAGTAGATGTACAAAGTTTTTATGCCCATGTACAATTGCTCATATAGACACTTGCATGTGGCCATGGACATACTTTGTATTGTACGCTTAATTATGTGTTGATAACAGTGCTCTTTAAGTCTTATTTCTAATTGACAGCATCATCACTGCAACTTTGTCCTTTGTTCTTTTGTAAAGACTGGGGAAAAAAAAGAAACTGCAGACTAAGAAAATTACTACTAGAGGAATTCTAAGAAGTGTGGCACCAGCAGTTTAGCGATACTTTAGGTGATTGGTGAGCACCAACTGATTAGGTGTAACTGTAACTCGTATATTCATCAATGCCTCCATGTTAATCATAGTGCTGTTCCCATGTAATAACAAACATTTTTAGTGCCAGACAATTGCAAACAATTTCAAAAATTTCCCTTTCCAGACCCAATAAATGCATACCTCATTCCAAGCTGCCTGATGCAAATCACTAACTCCACAAAATAAGTGAGACAATTTTAGAGCATATTTTAACTTTCAGTGCCCCAGTGACCTCACTCAGTGAATGCTGGTTGACTTCCACTGATTTAAAGGTTAGATGTGAAAGCATTGCAGAGGATGTAACAATGGATAACAGGTTTTCATACAACAGAAATAACTTAATATGATGGCCTAGATGCAAATAAAGAGCGTCAACAGTGAACCTTTATAAAAGGATGTAAATCTCTATGGTAGAGTGATGGTTTATTGGGAGAGGAAGTTAAGTATGGCACTTCACTCTCTAAAACAAACATTGGATCATCAGCAGTGAGTGGCAGGGACAGCTTCAGGACAAATTATTTACTGTTAGGCAGCATAGCCTAGAGGTTTAGCATATGCAGACAAAGAGGTCATAGGGAACACCACAAGGTCAAAGAGGAAACATCATTTGTCACTAAATGAGTCAGCTATAGTGTTCATTTTCAGCCAAATGGAGAAAGTCATATAACAACCTCATCACTCTTGCAGCAGGTTTCCACTTAGGCAATGAAAAAAGAAGGAAGGCAGAGTTTGAAGACGAGAATCCATGTGCAGCAGTCAAAACTTGGGCAGTCGAAGCTTGAGAGTTCAATTTTCACCCACCAGTAGAATAACCATGGTGATATTTGGTATTCTGCAGATTAGCTGCAGAATGGTTAGGAGTACACTTGAAAGCAAAGTCACATTACAGACTTAATCTTCAGCAGAAAAGGCATCCTTTAATTGCAGTATGTTTTTAACATGCTCTGATTAAAGCATAACTTTGGCACTAAATTTTTATCTACAGCCTCAAAAAAAAAAAAAAAAAGATATACAATGCTCTAGCAATTATATAGCTATTTAAAATTTGCCCATTTTCTAACATTACAATATTCATATTGGTGAGGATTTACTTTAGTAAAATAATTTCTAAACAGAGGGCCTAATGATCTGGCTAATGTAGTAATTAGACTTAGATTTCAGTATGTGACCCTGTTAAACCAAAATCTAGAAAGCAAGTAAACATCAAACCAGTAGATTGGAGCAACATGCTGAATGCTTTAACAAACAATGAAAGTAATTTCATGTCATAATATAGAACATTATATGTTTAAAACAATCAGAAAGGTGAATCCAGAAGAAAATGTTTATTTATGCATTGTCCTAAATAACAAATGGTGCATGGGTTAAAACAGCTTGGGGCTCTAAGATATACTTAATCTACTACTGAGCATACATAATGCTAAACCCCCTGCCCCTTCCTCTTAACACATCACTACTACCTCCCTTGAAAACAGACTCTGGACTGGATTACAAAAGAAAGTTACGGACAGTGCAGCACACTGAAGGAAGACATAAGTGAAATAGCAGTGGATCTGATTCACTAAAGGAAGACTAAATAATTATCGATTCAGCATAGGATAATTACAGATTATGCACATGCCCTATGGGTTCCAAAACACAGCATACTCACATGACGTGACTTAAATGCAAAAAAGTACTTCACTGACAACTTCATAAAAGTACTTGGCAGAAGCTATATGCGGTTTAGCTTAATGCCATGATATTTCACAAATTTGTACAAAATCCTGGGAATCTGCAAACATTACTTAAAAAGTAATGCAACTAGCATCTAATGCACTGCTGCAGGCTGGGGTACTGAGAATCATAATAGAAGAAGATCTGCAAGTGCATTCTAGAAGGCAGCCATCTAGGTGTTGAGCTAGGCTACAGTTAAGCAAGCTCTTTCACCAGGAAATAATAGGAAGATGCACATTAGACAGCAAGCTGGTGCAGGCTATGTGTAAGGTGTCTGCACCCCACATGCATGCTTGTAGTCTGCAGAGTATACCCAATACCACTAGAAACAAAAGTTTGTCTGAGTCTAGGTATATTGGCCTCTGGGACATTTCAATGGCATATGGAATATGCTGCATGAGTGTCCCAAACAGGTGACAGTTGCACACTCTACCATTTCTTGGAAGGAATATGTACCAAGGTGGATGATTACATCCACTTCCCAGCAATAGTCATGGATCAAAGAACTGCCATGCAGCAGGTCTATGCCATAGCCAACTTCCCCATGTCCTCTGTGAAATAGACTGCACCCATGATCCAATTAAACCCCCCTGCTACCCCCAATGCAGAACTGTACATCAATAGAAAGGGGTGGCTATCATTTAGTTTTCACATTGTGTGCTCAGGAAAATGGCCTCATTACCAGTATCATGGCAAGGGTCTATATTAGAACATTGAAGTTTCAGAACTTTGAGTATTCTAATATCGACACCTAATAACTGAAAACCGATAAGACCAAAAATTTAGAACACCAAATTTTTTCCTAGGGAAAGAATTTGCTGTTCCAAAACACATACACACAATACAAACACACCAGACAAACACCAGTCCACACACATACACCTAAAATCTTACATCTAAATTTACACTAAACTGTACATACACCACTATCTACCCACTTACCTTAACCCAAACTCTAACCCTAAGGTCCGTCACTATCACACACACACCTCACCCGCGCCCTAACCCTAACTCACCTATCCCACCCTAACCCTCACGTCCACACATTCGCACACTTACCTGACCCGCGCCCTAACCCTAACTCACCTATCCCACCCTAACCCTCACATCCACATATTCGCACACTTACCTCACCCGCGCCCTAACCCTAACTCACCTATCCCACCCTAACCCTCACGTCCACACAATCGCACACTTACCTGAACCCGACCTGTAACTTTCCACTGCAGAGCTGAAAATAGCGAAGCGACAGGAACGGACAACCGTATTCTTTCCCTAGGAAAGACTTTGGTTATCTCAAACTTCGCTATTTTCAGCTTTCGCTTATTAGGTGTCGATATTAGAACATTCGAAATTCTGAAACTTCGATGTTCTAATATAGACCCCATGGCAACATACATTGGTAGTGTCCATGATGCTGCAATATGGAGGGAAAATGGCCTGAGGATCACTTTGCAATATGGTGAAACACCTGATGGACTACTACTTGGTAAGTATGGAAATACAGCTATGAAGTAATCAGAATCCACACCTGTCAAGATTAAGTATGAGGGCAACATATGTATCTCCTCCCCACAAACAGGTGACTGCAGTTATCCACTGGAGCTTTGGCTAATGACAGAGCCCCATCAAACCCTGCTAAGGATGCATACAACAGAGCACATTGTAACACAAAACACCATTGAGCATGGTTCAGATGTCTAGACCCATCTGGGGATGCATTACAATACACACCAGAAGAGACATCACAAATGTTTACTGTGTATGTAATGCTACACAACATGGCAACAGCAAGACATGGAGGTTTGCCAGAGGCAGTTGTGGGTGACCTACCCCAAGGACAGCAGATGTCTGGCAATGACATATCACAGTTGTTACATGCTGATCGGGAGGGCACAGGAGTGAAAAGAAATAGCTATGGGCAACAGAGGATGCGGCCATATGTCCTAACTCAGGTAACATTTCAGCATCCGACATACACCTTTGAGTCATGACAAGCCACACGTACATAACAATACAAACTAAACAGTGTTTTCAGATGTTGCTCCACAACAGTATAGCAGATCAAATCTAATTGAAAGAAATCATAAGTTGTCTACACTGAGCATCATACATTACATAACCATAAGGTATACCAGGAAACATCAGTGCAGGATGACCCTCTGTAAGATACATTCCCCAAAGAATACAACACAGGCAAACATGGGATGTAGGAGGTGTGCACAGCATAAGCTGTTACTGGACACATAGGATAGCATCATACAGACAAATAACATGGAATGATACCCATTAAACAGCCACAAACACAAGAAATCTGAGTCCATGATGTGTATAAGAATGTATCAGCAAATGCATATCTCAACAAAGGGGCCGTGCACTAACAATCATGTATCACTCATAGAATTGTGTGATGGCAACAGCGTGTCATGACATAGTAAAGCTCTTACTGCAGCTGGGGTAATTACATGCATACCAAGGAGTGGCCCAAAAAATGTAAACACAAAAAAAATCACATCCCATGGCTGATATGGAATGTCACAGAAGAGACAATGCTAGGATGCACAGGTTATCACTGCAACATGACTCATTTTCCAAGAAATAATATGTGCAAACATACAGATCATCAATGACAGTGACTACATAACATATGTTGGGCGTGCATTAATGCTGGGGATACAGCAACAGAGGTATGCATGTGTGTGTGTGTGTGTGTGTGTGTGTGTGTGTGTGTGTGTGTGTGTGTGTGTGTGTGTGTGTGCGCGTGTGCAGAATCAGTCTGATATGGGAAGGCATGCATGGTGACTGAAAAGGGCAACAGGTACACAGAAATTCAGTGAGTGCTGTGGGTGAGTCATATGCAGCCCCATATTAAAATGCCATAATTAACAGATGTATGCATACACAGACATAGTTGTGCTTGCAAGAATGGCAGACAAGAACAAAAGTGTACTGTAAAAATCAGTGCTATATATTCACTACCAACTGATGGAAACATGAAGGAATTACTTCACATATAGCATTATTATCATCAATATCTGTACTAACATATGCCAGTGACAAAGAAGTAGTACATATTTCAAACTGGAGATAGTCACTTAGGTCACACGAATGATCAAAACATACTGTGGCATTAGACATTTGAGCAACCATCAACAGATTAATTTGACAGTAGTCAGTACAGTGGTCATCATTGCCACAGGGTCAGAATAACTTAACAGTACACACATTGAATCAGCTGTCGGTGTTGCTCTAACGCAGTCTAGGGTGCCCATGCTAACAGCTCACACTGCATTCCTGGTTGCCCGTGTTACATCCAGAATCACTCACCCCACTGTGCTATACTGAGGAGCTGGATGTGATGACACTAGCATGTTGGGAGACAGTGTGAGTAAGAGCATGACTGTTATGAGACTATCTGGATATCACTACTGGTCTCACAGTCGAGTGACCTACAGCAAATGTGCATGTACATTGTAGCACAGACATTGATGTCTGAAGGCCAAGTGTGGGTCTAATTAAAGGAGTCTACCTCTCCCCACTGGAGGTACTCTGCTTAGTACAGTCAGGGCATGTAACACCTGATTACTACTACAGCACTGATCCAGCACCACCATAATAAGGTTTTAAATGGAGTATGCAACAGATAACACACTGTCATGCTGTTCAGCTAATGCCATGACCTTCCCATGTTTGTGCTCCTGACCATCATGTAACACATGCAACTGGTGTGCTACATGATCAGTGTCACATGCAAATGCACACAGGTCAGAGCCATGACATTGCTGCACACATCATTTACCTGTAAGACTGGATATGCAAAAAAAAATAAAAGATACAACATAAGGACAAGGATAAGATGAGAAGGTAAAAAATGTGGAAAAGGCATAGGTATAGCTGCAAGTACAGAAAACTCCTACAACAACCTCATGGCAATCAGGATCTGATGCAGGAATGGTTAAAGAGAGATGAATTTAAACCAAAGGATGAAAGGTTAATATTATTGGCAGCCCAAGACAGTGGACTAAGTACATGTTCATTTGCAATGTCTATTGAACATAAATGCAAGTTCTGTAAAATAGAACTGGAAACAGCTGCACATCTTGTTGCTGGTGTGATACCATAATAATGTGGCAAGACTGTTGCACTGGGGATTGTGCAACATTGCAATATTGAACGAGCTGAGACACATTGGAAACATGAGCCACAAAGCATTAACAAAAATAGTGAAGTTTATATCACATTGGATCACCCATTGCCTACAGTTCAAAAACAGATGCGCGAAAACAAGATATAATAGTCCATGAAAAGAAGACAAAAGCAGCATTTATCTTTGAAATTGCTACACCCACTCGTTACAGTTCCTTATGTACAGAGAAACACAAAGTCATAAAATACCAGGATTTGCAAGCAGAAACAAAGGCAATTTGGAAGAAGGATACCCAGGCAGTTCCAACAGTAGTAGGACCAATGGGTCTCATAAAATAAAATTACAGTCATATTTAGATATGCTGCTGATAAAACGCCATAAGAATTGCAGAAGGAGTCAATTCTGAGCACATTGCAGATGTTTCAAAAATGACTTTTGACTAAATAAATGACTGAAACAACACTAATTTCATGAAATTTAATCATACTTTGACTTAGGAATGGGGTCCATTCCTGTTATGGTATTAGAAACCAAAAAGACTTGGAGCAATTAATCAGTGAGTTTAGCTATGCGCCTACAGCTTTTAAGTACCATTTGTGTCATACATAATTAATGAGGTTCATTAGCATTCAATGTTTTGGAATCCCATTTACAAACATCCACAAAAGTTCTTGAAATTCGGTACATTAATCGATAGCTCAGTGTAACTGTAAGATGCTCAGTGCAACCACCCAATAGGTGTCATTAAATGGGAATATCTGCAATACATGCCAGATGCCCCCAATAGTCTGCTACCATCCTATATGCACCAACTTTAAAATGTGATATTTATACATTTACTGTTCATACCACTGCTACCTGTGAGTAGGTACTCAGCATTTTTTCAAGGCACTTTTGTAACAGTGTCAGTGAAAATATTGACAATGTTGACTGAGAAGAAGCTTCTGTATGTCCATGTGCCAAACTGGACCAAGGAGGAGACCACCCAGATGCTCACTGTCTATTCTGGACATGAGCAAAGAATGAGAGTATGCCCCAGGAACTTCGTGATGACCAACATGTGGAACTGGACTGTGACAGAGTGCCACAGACAGACTGTGATCTACAGAGCTGGTGTGCAGGTCTACTATTTCTATGATAACCTACAATGGAGGAGTGCAGAGAATGTTCACTAGAGGATCACAGAGGTCTGACACCAACCAGCAGATGCCTACAGTAAGTGCATAATCCACACCTTAGCACCCACATTATCATGCATGTATTTGGAAAGCATATCTGTTTTTGAGACTGCTTCAAGTGGGTTTTATGGGTATCCTTTGTGACAATAGCAATGCAAATGTAGGAACTTAGATTTCACTCATTAAAGTTACCTTTCACATATTAACAAAGGTAAAATTATATCATACTGGCAATCCACGGATCCAAGAAGGAAACAGGAACAGGAAATAAAACAAAAATACTCCTTACTGCAAAATGTGATTGCTTTCATCCTTTGCAACTTAGGAATTCATCAAAATCTATTGAATCCACCGTAATTAATTACTTGTATAGTAACTTGCTAAACAGTCAATTAAAATTTAAAGAACAATGAACATGTGGAAAAACTCACTATATTAGTATAAACTTAAAAAAAAAATACTCATAAAGAATCAAACAATCCCAGGTCTCCCACATCTCATTAACCTATACATTTAATAAAATTTATATTATTATAAAATTTGTGCCCTTCAGTTTAAATAAGTTTGGAGGGAGATACTTTCATTTAAGCCAGGATATCTTTGGGCATTAAGGTTTAACTGTCAAAAAACTCTTCTCTCCTCCAATTTATTCTTGGAATCACTTCCTATAGGGTTTATTTTGACTTTGTTCTAATATTCCAAATAAAAAGCTTTTACATTGGAAACAATTAAGAGTGTGCTGTATAGAGCATTGCAACCGTTCAGCCTAGAAATCTGATGGCAATGCTCATAAATTCTTTTTCAAGGCATCTCTCTGTTTTTCCCACATAAAATGTGGGACATGAAGAACAAATTGCAAGATACACTACATTTTTAGTTTGACAATTCTCTCTAGTAAAATAAACCTTAGACTTGAGGTCGTTATTTAATATTTAACTACTGACCTCTAAAATGTAGGGGCACTGAGAACATGAACCACATTTATATGTTCCCTTACATTCTGTAATAGACATCTCTTGTCTATCCATCCTTTCAAAATTAATCTACAGATTAGGTCCTATCTTGTAAATAAAAGCTTTCTCATTACCTACTATGTTGTGAACCTGGGAATTACCCTTAATAATATTCCAATTGCTTCAGGTTATATTTTAAATGCCTTCTGATTCAGGACCAAATTGCACCACTAAAGCTCTCTCATAGTTACTATTTCCTTGCTCCTCTTTAGCGTTACCCAAACCAATACCAAGTAGGGGTTTATACTTTAGCCTCCATTGTGCCTCCACATAACTACAGGTTTCTTGGATCAAATTCAGAGGGTAACCCCAATCCTGGAACATTTCTTCAATAAATGCCAATTCCTTACATCCCCAACCTCTGATGTCATCCTGGCTGCTCTTACACATTGCCCTTTCAGAATACTTTTTTTCCTGACTGAAAGGGTGGAAATTGGAGAAGTCTAAATATGTATTACTGAATGTAGGCTTCCTATAAATTCTGGATTTAAATCAGTGGGCTGTATTTTCAATAAAAGTGTCTAAATAATTTATAGCCTGCTTGTTAAAATTGTGGGTCAATTTAAGAAAAGAAGATGATTTTTTTTTTAATTTAATGAAATCACTAATGTCATTCTCTGAACCTTCCCACAAAATAAATATATCATCCAGAAACCTTTCATAAAGCTTTATGTTATTGAAATACCTACATTCAAATACAGTTTCAGACTCTTAATCTGCTAAAACCAAATTGGCATAAATAGGGGCACATGAAGCCTCCATTGCTACACCTTTGTGTTATCTATAGTATGCACATTCGTAATAGATAAAGTTAAAATCCAACACGAGGGAAATTACTTCTAATGTAAGATTAACTTATGCAATATGTCCTTGTGAATTTTGGGTATAGCACATAGAGTGGCAATAACGGGATATTTTACTCTTAAAATTTTATAAATGTCAACTGAGATTCTCTGTTCTAACTGATATTCTTCCAATAAACTATCAATTCTTTGGTAGCTTATATGAATCTCATTGAGGGATGAGACAGAATAAACTTGATGGTCATTTAATAAATCAAATATAGCTTTAATACATTCAAAAGAATTGCATAAAACTATACCCCACGCTTATCAGGTTTCATAGTCCTAATACTGGTGTCCTTTCTAAGTTCCTCCAATATATTCCTTTCTCCAACTGTTAAGTTGGAATGAAAGGAATTGTTCTTTTTCTTTTTACAATCCATCTCAAAATGATAAAATTCTTCTGTGAGTGATTTTTCAAAAACACTTAGGGTTGGGTGCAGTGGGGGATTGAAGGTACTTCTCTTTCTAATGTCTTCTCTTATACCCCTCTCATTCCCCCATCTCCATTCTACCTTTGAATAAAACAGCCAAGTTGAATTTCCTATTAAACATTTTCATTTCAATTAAAGTATCTACTAAGTCAAACTTCTTGATAGGGACACATTTTAAATGCTTTGAAAACAGAGAAAAGCAATCAATTGCAATGTTTCTATCTGTCTAATTTTATATATATATATATATATATATATATATATATATATATATATATATATATATATATATAATCCTTTGTGTTTGAAAACTGTCCCATTCATTATTTCTATCTGGGATCTACTTTTTCCAAGCATTGCCCCGGATCTTTTTTTTTAAAAAAGTTTATACTAATGCTGTGCGTTTTTACACGTCTGTTGTTCTTTAAATTTTAATTGACTATTTAGCAAGTTACTATAAAAGTAAGTAATCGGGGTGGATTCAATAGATACTGATGAAGTCCTAAGTTGTAAAGGATGAAAGCACCCAATTTTTGCAACAAAGAGTATTTTTGTTTTATATTTTGTTCCTGTTTCCTTCTTGGGTCCATGGATTGCCAGTATGATATAACTTTGCCTTTATTAGTGTATTTGTTAACATCGCTTACACAGCATTTTGTTACATTCACAACAGCCGAGTGACACCTCCAGGTTCTTCTGCAGTTACCTCTTTTTGCACCTGTAGGCATCAAATATTGTTGTTCATATTTGCATTAATAATTCCAAAACCATGCTACATACAAGGTATCAGAATATTTTATCTTGAAGCACACATGATGGTAAACACAATTCTATTCATATTTGACCTCTGTCAGTGATTATTTTTTAGAACTGTAAGGTGATAACTTCATGTTTTAAAGGCTCAAGCCACACCCACTGGGAGTTAAAGGTACACAATCAAAAGAGCTGTACTGGAGGGAACGAGTTAATACATTCTGGGGTTATCTGCAACTATACTGGGCCAGTGTACATGTTCTGAAGGAACTTTGATTATGACTGTACATTCATACATGAGTCACACTGTTACTGATATTCATATACTGTATTCCACTTTTATAATTAGCATTGAACTGCTATGTCACTTAGCTCAAATGACAAAGCAATATTGCAAAGCGATTACTGATCTCCATTGTAGGCAAATTTTGAAAATATTGGTGGTTATGTAGGTAACTTTGCACATCATATATGGAAGACCTATGGTTGTTTGCCATCTTATACGGTACAACCTTTTACATAAATAACATAGCTATGGTTCACTTATGCCTACAGCTCTTAGGCCATGGATGACTACTCTTTTCTGTTATCCTTAAAGCTTCTAGAAGCATTACACTGTACACACAGCACACAACTATATATGTGAATGCTGAGAAATACATACATTAGTATGCGCTACATTACAGAAAGTGCATTATTGTAATTATCCCGTTTTGTTCTAATCACTTTCATGAATGTTTGATCAGTGCAGGTCAGCACGACTGAAATACGTTGGAGTTTGTAAAACAAAGTGCAAGTAAAAGAAATGTGGATCTGCACTACTTATGCTGTCTTATGGCTGCAGATTTATGGCTGTATGTGGAGTCCTGTAGCATTGAATCACACTGTTGTGCACAAATGCCATTATTGGCTTGCTCATTTTAAAAAGTGCCTTCAAATGTTTATTTTTGAAAACTATGACAGTTTAACTCAGTATGCTGACCACATATTAATGTTAAAAGGTGGATAAATGCATATTCCATCATTATTCCATTACAACATTAAAGGAAGCTTGCTGTCCATTAGCTCAAAATGTTGAGTGATAAGCAAATGTGAATGTTTCATGAATATGTGTAGGTTTGAATCCCAGTGCAGACTATTTTGGATAATATTTTGCCAGTTCTGTATTTCCTATTTAACAGGAAATATGGGAAATCCATGCTTTTTGGTTAGTTATACGGTACAGCTTTTTATACATCTAGAATTTACAGGGTGCATTGATGCCTATAATGTTTAGGTCGCAGATGACTACAAATGACTCCATTATATGCAAAGTTTCTAGAAACCTCATACCTATTCCAATAAGGCTGTATGTGTAAATGCTGGGTAATACATACATATGTTGCCTGTATATTTTCTCAATTTTTTTTTTCTTTTTCAAATACATTTGAATGAATTCCATAGTATTTATACATAACATCTTAAATAACTATGTACACTATTTACATTAGCCTGACACTATAACAGATCTTTAATGTATACAGTTACTTTATAAGTATGTCCAATCCATTATCAGAGTGTCTGATCAATTATTGTATAATATCACTCAACAATAAGACTTTTCCCCAAGGGCTGTTGATAAATGGCTTTGAATAAAGTCTTAGTTCTTTAATTTTAATTTCCAATAATGCTGTGGTCTTCAGTAGGCTGTAGAAGTCTTCCAAAGTCAGTATTGTGCTTGTATTCCATCTTCTTGTAATACACTTCCTTGAAATTGCAAGTATAGTCCATTCTAGATACATGTTTGACCTATTCAAATGAGGACCTTCGTTCACATTTAATAATACAAGAGCTTTAGTTAAATAAAATGATTCATTAAATAAAGCTTGTAGAAAGTTATTACCATTCCAAAATGTCTTAATTTTAACACAAAGAAAATGTGGTTCCCATCTGCATTGTGTTGCCTGCATATTTTGAATTGCACAATACTATAATACATTACTGTTTAACATTGACTGCACTCTTACCTAAATTACAAGTTGTTGTACTAAATATCACAGATGGACAGTAATTCCTATAATCTGTAGTAATGTGTTTCAAGTGCAGTAACAGTTTATTGCAAAATATGACACTTTGAACTCTGAAGAGTTATAACTGTTGGTTAATGTGAGTCATGTGATAACATGGACTCAAGATTCTATACTTTTGTGGTTCAAATGTACAGCACATAGCAGCAGTTGTGCTCTTATTTTATTCATCCTGTAATTAAGAAGTGCATGTTCATATGATTGTCTTCTCTGCATGTTCATATAGTTGAGTGTTTTTAACTTCACATAACCACAGCCAAGACTGATTAACTCGACAGGTAGGAGTCATGTTTGTAGTACAGGAATAGAGGAGAACTGCAGGTATGAATCTCTGTTCTTTTTGTGTATAATGATCTTTGTGTGTGCACTACTGAGAGTGGCACATCAATGGCAAAATGGGAAATCATATTTCGTGTTAAGGGTAGCTGACTTGTGGTGCTACTGTTTTGTTGCACATGGTGATCATCATATATTGACCTGAAACAATCATTCCATCGTAGTAGTACATCCTGTTATGGCGATCATCATATATTGACCTGAAACAATCATTCCATCGTAGTAGTACATCCAGTTATGGCGATCATCATATATTGACCTGACACAATCCTTCCATGGTAGTAGTACATCCTGTTATGGCGATCATCGTATATTGACCTGACACAATCCTTCCATGGTAGTAGTACATCCTGTTATGGCGATCATCGATATTGACCTGACACAATCCTTCCATGGTAGTAGTACATCCTGTTATGGCGATCATCGTATATTGACCTGACACAATCCTTCCATGGTAGTAGTACATCCTGTTATGGCGATCATCGTATATTGACCTGACACAATCCTTCCATGGTAGTAGTACATCCTGTTATGGCGATCATCGTATATTGCCCTGACACAATCCTTCCATGGTAGT
Organism: Protopterus annectens; assembly: GCF_019279795.1. Lineage (NCBI taxonomy): Eukaryota > Metazoa > Chordata > Ceratodontiformes > Protopteridae > Protopterus > Protopterus annectens. Next base: position 132,381,019 of record NC_056735.1, read on the forward strand.
AGTACATCCTGTTTTCCTGTTTACAAGTAATGAAGATTGTGTCTGTAATTATTCCTTGTGCGTAGAGAGTATGCATAGGCTAAAGGAACAGCAGAGGGACACAGGAAAGTGTTATCAACTGTCAACATATTTCTCCAGAAAGACTCATAGGTTCATAGGTTCATAGATTGATAGGATGATACTAGGCTATTAGCCTAGAGGTCCTTATAAACCTAGCCAAAATTTTGCTCATGTTCCCACAAAGTCAGCACCTGTTTCCCCTGTCCAACAGGGACACAGGTGGGATCCCAGAGGTGTATTTTATGTTTCCCATCCAGTTGTCCAAGTTCCACTTAAAGAGGGCTAGTGAGGTACTCTGTTTGACATGGTGAGGGAGTCTATTCCACAGATGGGGGAATCTTTGGGACTCAAATCTATTCCACCAACAAATTCTTTTAATGTCACAGACCAGGTTGAGGCCTTGCATGTGGGTTACTTGAGTGGAGTTTGACTTACGGATATGCAGCAACTCCATCAAGGCTGGGTCTGAGATGGCCTTGTATGCCAGGCACAGGTCACTTCTGAGCAGTCTGTATGAGACTGAGTAGAGAGACAGGACTTTTAGCCTATCTGCAAAGGATAAATGTTTGAGACCCTGGATTTTCCTGGTCAGGAACATCTGTGGTCTCTCCAGCTACTGCATGTGCTTGGCAAAGTACATGCTAAAGGGGCATTGTACTTGATAATGGGTCTGATAAGGGAGGGATACAGAGATGGTATGACTTTGTTGTTCCTAGTTGAAATACCCTTACTTATGAGGTGGACCAAGTAGAAAGCCTTCTGTACAATGGAGGTAATGTGATGGTCAAAAGTCAAGTTGCTGTCAACCTGGGTGCCCAAGTTCCTCACGACTGAGTGCATGCTTAGTACCTTGTTATTAATGTTATAATTAGTGGTGATGCTATTTTCCCCAAATGGGATAATGATGCATTTCTTGGCATTAAGTTTAAGGCCATGCTACTTATAGGTTCATATATTAGTGCTAGGCTAACTGCTCTCGTGGGTCATTTTAAGCCTAGCCAATTACCCCATGTGTGAATCAAACCCTGTACCTTGAGTTTGCAAGGTAAACACTTTAACCATTATACTAACCCAAACCCCCAAACTGATAACAGGTTCATAGTTACTAGGTATCTCCACCAAAGAGGACATTCACAGGACTGCAGCATCCACCCCTTTAAAAGGGTAACACAGTACAGGATCAGCAATCCAGCTGCATGGTGTGAGAGTAGAACCCACAGCCTTCTGCATCAAAAAAGCAAGCATTCTACCTGTTGTGTTACCAACACAAGTGAAGACACTAATCATTAGTTTGTGTAAGGTCCTCTTGAAGGATGTTTACATCACTAGGGGAATTTAAGACAGTGCCCAGCTTGCAGTCATCTGCAAATCTAGTCAGCCACAGACCATTGGTTTTGGCTTGCATCTCATTAAAGTATATTCCAAACAGTAGAGGCCCCAAAATGGATTCTTGGGGTATGCTGCTCATTACAGGTCTAGTACTAGAGGTGGTGTCTCCTATTTTGACTAAGTGGGTTCTATCAGTGAGCCAGTTAACTACCCATCTGGTAACATATGGATTGATGCCTAGCTGGGAGAGTTTATCTATTATGCCCAAGTGGGGAATAGTGTTGAAGGCTTTGGTCAGGTCAAGGTAGGTGGTGTACACCATCTTCTCCTTGTCCATGGCTTTGGTGACTGTTTTGAAGAAGTCGACTAAGTTTAACAGGCATGATCTCCCTTTGACAAAACCAAACTGTGTGGGGTCAAGCGTTTGGAGGTTGCCAATCTCTTTGTTTATAAGGTCCATGATAATGCATTCCATAGCCTTGCAGATCAAACTAGTTAGGCTGATGGGCCTATAATTGCCTGGGCCAGTGGACACTCCACCTTTTTGTAGAGGGATGGCAGTGGCCATCCTCCATTCAGCTGGGATGAAGCCGGTGCTCAGGCTTTGGTTGAATGGGATGCCTAATGATGCTGAGAGCTCATGCCTAAGTTCATGTAGGATGCAGCCAGGGATGTTGATGTGTCCCATGTAGGCTGTATTTTTTGCTTTTGAGAGGCATTAAAGACCTGCTCCCTGGTGATGAGGGGAGAGGCAGGTGGTGGGGATGTCCTGATTTACTGATGGGGGGACGGGGAGGGCTGAGCCTGTCTGCCAGCAGGTTGGCTATATCTATGGTGTTTGTGTATGTGGTGTTCTTGACCACCATGTCAGAGCAGATTTGGCTGTTATTTTTGAGATTGCGGATGTATGTGAAGAAGGCATTGTGATTGTCCTTAGTGGATGTGGCCAATTTGGACTCTAAGTTATCCTTACAGGATTTCACCATTGCCCTTATTTGCATGTTCAGACAAAGGAGAAATTGCTTCCAGCTTGGCACCTGCTTCTTCTTGGTCCTGGACAGAATTTTTTTCCTTTTATTAAAGAGTTTGTCTATTAATGCTGTTCACTAGACAGCTTTATTCTTCCTTGAGGAAGATAATTTAGTTCTATCAAGTATTACTGAGTCCACACAGCTATTTAGGTGCTCATATAGTTTTTTGGTGTAGGCTTGGACATTAGTGCTAGTTCCAACTGAAGGGACGGTAGCTGTAAAGCTGCTTATACCTGCTCTCAGGAGGTTGTAGTCAGCTTTGGAAAAGTTTTTTGTTTGACCCTGGCAAGGGGGAGGCTCAGGGGAGATGGTGACTTTGAAAGTGATTGTTTTATGGTCGGATCTTGCCAAGGAGGATGACACTGTAGGGGTGCTGCAGTGACTACTCATGTTTGTTAGTACCAAGTCCAGGATATTTTCATCTCTCATGGGGATGTCAAACAGCTGATCCAATGCATTGGCATGACAAAGTTGAGGACTCTCTGGGGGTTCGTGTTTGGGCTAGAACAGGTCTTCAACTCCATGGTTGGGTAGTTCAAGTTGCCCAGGTTCAGGTTACAGGGTTGAATTTTGATGGATTCAAGTAATTACAATTACCTCCGTACCATCATGCACCAACTTCAAAACTTTATTAAAAGCGCACCTAAAAACATGCTGGCTATGCCCTTGCAACTCCCACTCTAATATCATCCACCCCATCCAACTACTACCTTTCTTTCACTTCCACTACCTTGATGATAGCAAGCTCAGATGCTCATAAGCCTAGTACTTATTATACAGCAGGAACTTCTCATTGTTACATTTGTTAATGCCTGTTATGTACTTCACAGATAAAGATTCTAGTTGTCTACTGATGTACTATGTTCTTCATCTGTAAATATGTTGTAAGTAATTTTTATGTTAAATTGTTAATCACTATGTAATCCAATGTAACTACTGTCTGTTTATTTTACTGTGGAGCTTTTCTCCCCGGGCCTCCGCTGAAAATGGACCCATGTCCAGTCGGACACTCCCGGTCAACAAATTTAAATAAATAAATAAATAAATAAATAAATAAATAAATAAATAAATAAAGTCCAGATAGGTGGGGTAGGCGTCCTAAGTCATGATTAGAGGTCTGTAGCTAGCTATGATTTGAATAGGTGTTTTATCAACAGTTAACTTCACCTGGAGTGTCTCCTGTACATTGTACTGTTTGACCAGCCTTGAGGTGTGTATGTCTTTGATAAATATTGAAACTCCACGTCCTTTTGCTTTGCAGCCCTCCTTTTGGGGTCTGAAAGTATGGTAGAATGAGTAACCTGCTAAGGCTGGGGTGCTCTCTGCAGCTTTGAACCAGGTTTCAGTGACTGTACAAATGCCAGCATCTTCCAGGGTGAGAAATGCTTGCAATGAGTGCAGTTTCTTGCTAAGACTCCTAGCGTTTAGCAGCATGACCTTTAATTTTAATTTAGAAGAATTTATCACACTGATAATTTTGTCCTCGTGATTTTGACTAAAAAAGGCACTATGGGGGAGGCAATAGCCTTTCCCAGAAGCCTGAAGCCAAAGGGAGACAGATGAAGGCCATCTCTGGCAAAGTATCGCGGTCTGTCAATCATGTCCTCCCAGGCTGTCAGGTACTGGATCCCCTTGGAATAACACAAGAAACTAAGCTTATTGTTAAAGTCAATCATTTTCTGTTTCTATTGAGGCAACATTCTGGGTGACTGTAGGATGCCACTTAAGGCTAGGGGCATACCTGCCTGGGACACATATTCATTGAGCTCAATCATGTCTCTCTTCATATAGTCCAGAGAGATACATCTCAAGTCATTCACACCAACATGGGGTATGATAGAGTAATAGCACTACCTGTTCTTGAGAGACTTGAGTGTCTGCCTGATATGGTGGATTCTTTCACCTGACAAGCAAGTTACCGTGACTTTCTCTTTGTCTAGCCTGGTGAGGGGCACATCTGTGTGTCTCATGATAGAGTCTCCTATAACTAGAATGTTTGGTCTGTGGCTGGGTCTTAGAGACTGTAAGACACAGGCATGTATACTATGTGTGGTGCTTGGTGCTGTGGGTTGTCATGTGCATGTGTGTTTTTGCCTCTGAGGTCTCTCTTGTTTAGGTATGTTTTTGTTGAGAACCTCCTCATATGTGGGAGTGTGTTGTATAGATGTTGGTGGTGTTAGAGGTGTGGTGTATGTAGTGTTTGTGCAGACAACCTTCTCAGTGTCAGATATACTGGCTTGTGATTGCAACAGCAAGGATTGTAGGTTCTTAATGCAATTGCATCTCTCACATACTGTGATCCTAGATGGTAGTAGTAGAGGGTTGTCCATGTACATGAAGCAGTTGCTACAATGTCTCAGGATGCCCATATTAACCAGAGTAGTTGAAAAAACATAGAAAATTGTCAGTCAATGGTTGTCAAAATCTGTGGAAGAGAGGTCAGGACCACAAAAACGAAAGAAAAAATAGAAACACTGGAATTGTCCAATCAACCATAGTCCCTCCTGAGCTCTTACCTAAACACCCTATGCCAAATCAGTTCCAACCAGTTTACTTCCTCCCACTAAGTACAGGTAGGCCTTAGCCAACACAAGATGGTATAGCAGGAAACACAGGAATCACAGGAATCACACAAACAGATCTGGATACAGCAAAATCCATAACCAGACTAGGCTAAATATATTTAAACTCTGTTTAGGTCAATTTAACACAGGAGAACAGATGCACACTTAGATATAACAGCAGAATAGTTCACACTCAGTTAATTAAACAGTTTAACAGTAAAATAATGAAAAAAATGCAGTGCAGATGTAATGCAAGTTAATGAAACAGCACAGTTAATCAAATACAATTGGTGCAGTATAAGTCAGAATAAATTGAAAAATGGCACCTAGTTTTGTAGATTCTCTCAGCAGTTCTGAAATCAGCATAGGGAAGATGCAGAATGCTCACCGCCTTGTAACTCGACTAAAACAAGCAAGTACCACAAGATGAAAGTAAAATAGAAACACTGGAACTGACCAATCAACCCTTGTCCCTGAGCTCTTAGCTAAACACCCTATGCCAGATCGGTTCCAAACAGTTCACTTACTCCCACTAAGTGCAGGTAGGCCCCAGCCAACACAAGATGGCCTAGCAGGAAACACAGGAATCACACAAACAGATCTGGATACAGCCAAACCTGTAACAAAACTATGTTAAAGATATTTAAACTCTGTTTAAGCTGATTTAACACAGGAGAAGAGATACAATATTAAATATAACAGCAGAGCAGTTCATTTAATTACACAGTTTAACAGTAAAACAGTGAAAAATACAGTGCAGATGTAATGCAAGTTTTATTTTATTTTTATTTATATTTTATATTTGTTTACCGGGAAAGTGTGACTGGCAAGGTTACCCATTTTCAGCAGAGGCCCGGTGAGTAAAGCTCCATACTTTATGTTAAACCATCAATGTACAAAATTTTAGAAAAGAAATATATAATATTTTTGAAAAGAAATATATAAAATTTGTTAGATGTCACATGAATATAAGTAGTACAGGAAGAAGCATAAATATACAAGACATAGCTATGTATCACAATATTCATCAGAAGAGTAACTTAATGCATAATACCATGACAGGTCTGACAGCACAGTAGATAAAGGCTCTGAGCTGTTACTAAGCTACTTCCTGTTGTTGAAGGTGCAGGGTTTGATTCCCTCCCACATCCATTTGTCAGTGGCTCTGCTGGACAGAGGCACAGGGAACTGATCTTAGTGGGTGGTAAAAGCCAACATGTTCTGGCTAGGCTTATAGATGTCCTCAGGCAGATAGCCTGGTATTTACCTATGAAGTACAGTTTGTATTATACAAGGCTATATATATATATTATTTGAAACTATAGCAAGCTGTAGTGTGATTCAAGATAGAGGGGGTGTTGGAGATAGAGTGACGGTCTGAAGGACTTAGCCTGGGTCAGAGCATGTACATATGCAAGACTTGGTCAGGTAGGATGTTGGTTGATTTTTAAAACTAATTTTGTTTGCCTGAGTCCTGATTTCAAATGGGAGAGAGTTCCACATCTTTGCAATAGTACAGGAGTAAAGGGATTCTCCTGAGATGTACCTGCTTTTAGAAACTTTGGCAAGCCCTTTGTTGGTAGACCTCAGCAGTCGGCTATTATAGTAATCGTTAAATAAGCCATGTAAGGTTGGGGTTTTGTTGGGATGGTAGAGAATTTGGTGATCTAGAGTCAGTTTGTTTAGGGTCAGTAAGTTTGGTAATTCAAGCCAGGAAAGTCTTTGATGGGCTAAGCAATGGTGAGATCTGTAGGAGGAATCAGTAGCAAATTTTGTTATTTTGTTGTAAAAAGTGGATAGTTTGTTTAAATTGCCTTTATTTAGGTTAACTAGAACAGGAGATGCATAGAGTAATGTAAAGAGTAGGTGGGTTCTTGCTATGATAATTTTACTATTGGGGGTTGGATAGTTTCTATATCTATAGAGTATACCTAGTTTTTTATGCACTTTTGTTATGGTTTGAGCTATGTGCTTGTCAAATTTTGTGTTTTGGTCAATGATGACACCTAGTAGCTTGGCATATGCAACTGGTTGTTGTCGGAGGTGATAACTGTAAAAGAGGGAATGGGATCTGAAGTTTTGAAGGGGTGAAATAGCATAAGCTGTTTTTTTTGGGGGGCTGAGTATTAATTGAGATTCTGATAACTAGGATTCAATGGCTGTGAAAGATTCTTGGTTTGTTTTCTGTAGTAGTTTGAGAGTGGGAGCTGAACAGATTAGGGTAGAGCCATCAGTGTATTGAACTAAGCTTGCATGGTGGGTGTCTTTATAAAGGTTGTTGGTGAATATTGTGAAGAGGAGGGGGTCTGAGTATAGATCCTTGGGGCATACCTAAGGTAACTGGGAGAAAGGAGGATAGAGAAGCCTGCCACTTAATGGCTTTCCTTGCAGTTTAAAAGATAGTCCTAGAACCATAGGAGAAAGAGTTATTTATTTTAAGTTCTGAGAGAGAAGTCAGTAGTTTGTTATTGGAGACAGCATCAAATGCTTTGAAGCGGTCCAAAAAGACAGTTGATACCAAATTGCCTGCATTCTGTTGTTGATTAACATGGGTGGTGAAGCTGATGAGGACACTGGTGGTGCTGTGGCCTGGATGAAGCCCATGTTGAGTTCCAGCTAGGAGACTGTTGGAAAGAAGGTATTTTAGTATTTGAGAATATATACATTTCTGTTGTATTTTTTACACTGGGGAAAGTATGGCTATTGGACGGTAGTTAGATACTTTGAGTCACCCCCTTTGTGTAGAGGAATCATATGTGAGACTTTTCAGAGGAGTAGGACTTGTTGCTCGAAGATTGACCTATTTATAATTATAGAAACTAGGTATGAAATAGCCTTGGCTGCAATCTGGAGGTATTCTGGGAGTTTATCACCTTCTAGGTTAGTGGGTTTTAGTTTAGTCAAGTATCTGAAGATGGTGCTGGTCTGGACTGGTTGGAGGGAGAAATAGTTATGGTTGGTTGGGGAATTAGGCAGGTTTGGGGGATTATAGGAGTAGAGTCTTGCCAGCTTTAAAATGAAGTTGGTAAAATATTCATCGAATTATGTTGCAATGTTGTTTGCAGATGTCAGTGTTAGGGGGTGGAGTAATAGTGTTACTGGTTTGGAGAATTTTATTTATGGCTGCCCAGAATTGTTCAGGTTAGGATTATGCTCGGCTTGCATATTTCAGTAATTGAATTTTGTATCCATTCTTAACTAGTTTTTAGCTTTATTTCGTAATTCAAGGAATAGTTGCCTGTTAGTAGTAGGGTTATTATGGTGCCAGGTGTCACATGCTTTGTCCCTTCGTTTTAGTAGAAGCTGAGTACTTCTGGTGAGCCAATTATTCTTGGAGGGGCATGTTGGTCAAGTATTTTCAGAAAGGTAGAGTTAAAGTAGTCTACTGCCTTGATGAGGGGAAAGCTTGATAAGGGTGACCAGTTACAGTGGTTTAGTGCTGTTATTAGGTCATCTGCTCTGAAGTTATTTTTGTATTGTATATGTTTGAGGGGGCTACATTTTGTACATTTAATTTGTTGTCTTAACAGAAAAGTAGGGAAGTGGTCACTTAGGGTGTCAGGTAATTTACTGGAGTATTGTGTGTTGGATGGGTGGTTGGTGAGGAGCCAATCTAAACTGGATTCTTTTTTGGTAGCTCTGTCTATTCTGGTTGGGGTTTGAATAAGTTGTGAAGCCAAGTAGGTTTAACTGAGAAGAGGGGAAGAGTGAGTTTATTGAAGTCCAGTCAATGTTTTTGTCTCCTAAAATGAGTGTTTCATAGGGAAGGGATTCTGATGCTCAGTGGATTATGGATTCTAGTGTATTAATATTGTCCCCAGGAAGGATATATGAACTTAGTACATTCAGCTGTTTTTGAGGCATGATTTGTACCTTTACAAATAGAGATTTGGTGTTATTGAACATAGGGCTGTTTATGTTAATGTGCTCAACTGTAAGGTTATTTTTGAAAAGCAAGGGGACACTGCCTACTATTTTGGATGTACAGTCTTTTTTCTAAGTGGGTTGCAGCCTGTGGACAGTAATTCATTGTCCTTATGTGGCTTAAGCCAAGTTTCAGTAAGGATCACAATGTCAGGGCATTTTGAACATTCAAATGCTTAGTTGTAAAGAGGGGGTGGAAGAAAGAGAATGTAGATAAATTTTGTTTGTAGGCAGTTGTGGGGGTGAGATTGGGCTTAATAGCTGTGTGGGTAATTGTGGGTTTGTATCTAGTACCTGAATTTCATTGGATTAGTAGCTAAGGTGGTTATTGTGAGTGTAGTTTAGGATTCTGTTGTGTGATTGATTAATTGTAGAGGAGGGGCTATGATTGGAGAGATATAAGTGAAAAGAAAGTGGGGGTGAGTGGGAATATGGGTAGGGTAGCAGAGCAGAGTGATCCCGAGTGTAACAAGACTAAATGGAGTAGGATGGACAGAGCAGGACAGGGCAGTGTGATGTACAATGGATTACAAAAACAATGTATCAGGCAGCTCTATGCCTATATTAGTGGTAAGTGTATTTTGGTGATCAAAACAGCACTTATAGAAAGTATTTCAACTGCTGCGGCTGAGTATGCTGCGTATTTAGCTGCAGCAAGGTGAGTGTGGAGAAAACTATAGTGGAGGGATAGTAGGAGAGTGTGAATGGTTTGTTGGTGTGCCCACAGCTGTTCCTAAGGAAAACATCTTAGAATACGGGAAATACATACATGCAGTTAGATTCGTTTAGCTTGTTTTGCCACACAATATTGGGATGCCTCAGTCTTTGAGGGGACTATTCCACTCCTTTGGTTGGTTACCCCTGGAAGTACAGCCTTTAAGTTGGAGTTTTGCCACTAGCACACCACCATTACCGGGGCAGCACAGTTAATGAAATACAAGTGCAGTATAAGTCAGAATAAATTGAAAAATGGCACTTAGTTTTGTATAGTCTCTCAGCAGCTTTGAAATCAGCACAGGGTAGATGCAGAATGCTCACCACAACTTAAACAAGCAAGTACCACAAAATGAAAGTAAAATAGAAACACTGGAATTGACCAATCAACCCTTGTCTCTGAGCTTTTAGCTAAACACCCTATGCCAGACCAGTTCCACCCAGTTAACTTACTCCCAATAAATGCAGGCAGGCCCCAGCCAGCACAAGATGGCCTAGAAGGAAACACAGGAATCACACAAACAGATCTAGATACAGCAAAGCCTGTAACCAGACTATGTTAAAGATATTTAAACTCTGTTAGGTCACTTTAACACAGGAGAACAGATACAGACTCATAACATAGTTTATAAATGTAAGTCAAATGTTGTTCTTGGAGTTATAAGCTGGCTAATTTTGATAACTACAATTATTGTGATTTTTGTTGTCACAACCTGAATGATAGACATCTGTGTGTAACTGTTATAGTACTTTTAACAGGAATGCTTCACATTGCTTGTAGTGTCACTGCTGTTTGAATACCAGGTGGTGGTGTACTTGTATGTCTGGCAGTGGTTCTCACTGACTGTTATGTTGTGCACTGCCTGCCTATTTTATTATCGAATGGGTCTCTGCTAACTCAACATTCTAAATACTGCTGGCAGGCATTTTCTAACGTGTCCTTGAGTGCCATATGTCTTGCAATGCTGTATAACTCCCTGCCTGAAGGTTTGCTTAACACAAAATTACTTACTGTTTGCTATCATTTTTGTGCCACAAGCCAGTCATGTTTTTTTCTGGTATGTATAACTTGTTAGGGGTATGGCAATGATCATCATTGCAGTGTTTTGATTATGCAGGTACATATATAATCATAACACAAATGTAGGCAGTAACAATGATATATTTGCTGAGGAACACTAATGGGTGTGTGTCATATGCTAGAATTCTAGATGTCACATCCTGTCCCTGTGGTCGTGATTGTCAAGTTGTTTTAATCTTTTCTGTTCCAGACCAATTATATGATGCAGCATCAGCCATTAACTATGTTGCATTGCTCATCTCCTTTGCATGCACCACTGCTTGTTCTTCTCACAATACATTTATAATAAACATATTTTATTCATAGGAATGTCAAAATGATACATTACTTGCACATAAAAATGCATTATAATGAAAAAGCAACTGGCATATTAACATCTCGTCATAAAAGTGTGCGGTACACATTGATTAACAAATAGTGGCACATTTAGAGAAGGATGTTATGTAAGAATTTGTGACTAACATTACTGTAAGGTCTATATGTCAATTGGGTTATACCAGGGCCCCATTCCATATGATATGCTGTTATTGTTACAGTGAGCTTACAGTGCCACAAGTATTTTGGAAAGGAGAACCATGTAACTGTTGCATGCCACAGTGTCATGACATACTTGTCTTGAGATGTAATGATATTGTATGCATCTGCATTTTGCTTGCATACAGATGGTTAATATGTCTGTAAATGAACAAGTCATAACAGCGTCTTGGATATTAAATTGGGTATTGCATGTTGTATAATGTACTGAGTAACATACTGATACTATACAATATCCTTCTATTCATTATATGGATATTAGGACATTAGGATGTTGTGTGGTTATGACAGTACACCTGCTATTATCACAACTGTGTTGTTATGCAAAGTAGAAATACAACTTATGGACCATATCATCTGACAATTAAGTTTCACTGACAAATATATTGCACTGTGATATACCTTGAGCAAACATGTCACATGTCCTGTCTCATATGTTTTGATCATGTTAATGACATATTATATACTGTCTTTACCACTGTGAAGGTGCATATCTGATTGTGTTTTATGGCAGACTTGTTTTGCACATGACTGTGACGTATGTTACACACCATTTTGTACATTGTTATGGATTGAATTGAATTGATGCCTTTCATCACATACGATGTTACAATTGCATAAGGTCATACAGTATTGCAAAATCACACACAGAAGAATTACCACATGTAGATTGTGTCGGTTTACATGTCATGTCATGTAATCATTGGTTTTGAGGGAATAACTAATATGTATATATATATTTTTTCTATGTTGAACCCTGACAGAGCAAGGGAGCCATGGCAGCTCTTCTATAATATGCAGAAGATGACAACATGCCAGACCACTGCTATGCAACTCTGACTGTGTGGACCAGAATGATGAACAAGACAGGTCCGATGATGGTGACAACAGACTAGGTCCTGCAGTTTCCATTGTTATTGCTTGCTTATTGTAGAAGACATTCACCACCATGTTAGGGAGATGATTTTTAGGACCAGATAAAGGAAGTGATGACAGACATCTTCTAGATGCAGATGAGGGACCAGATGGTTAACTTCTTCCAGGACATGGTAAGAGTTATGCATTACTCCTCCCAAGAGATTTTTAAAGAGATTATTTGTGGTGTTCCACCCTATCAAGGTGGCCCCTTGGGACTGTTAAGTATTGTATGTATGATCCACTTATTTAACGCTGCCACCATGGTGTTTCCCATATCCAGTTATGTATTGTTTAGACACACTCATGCAGGCATCGCATACTGCTGGCAGAAAACCACGGTCTTCCTCTGCTATAGTACTGTTGTTATGCACTGGGCTTGGCTGTTTGTGTTTCACAAGCAGGATTGGAGGTTCTAGTCTGACCTCCACTTGTCTTCTTTTACATTTCATTGCTGGATTTGCTTATCCGTCCTGTTGCTTGTCTTACATTTGTACTGCTGACAGCCTAATAAATGATTGCACTCCCCATTCAGTTTTCCAAAACAGACACCTACCATTAGTCAAACACATTTTTGTATGACTACCACACAGTTTGTGACATCTCGGCACTGACTTCTGCATAGGTATATATGTATTTTTGCATTGTATCATGGCTGGTATCTATCCCTACCCTGTTTGTCCATTTTCCTTCACCTATGCTGTGTAGTGTGAATGCGTGCTGTCTGTGTACATCTCCTTTGTGTTTATTTCCAGTCTTTGTCTGTCACACATTACAAATATCACAATATGTTTATACCTGCTGTTTTATCCCCTCCTCTTTCCCTGTCTTTTGCATTCCTTCTATATTAAAAATAAATAAATAAAACGTAATGGGGCCCATTCCCATCAGAAAAAGTTACCCATACCCTTCTAACTCTTGCTCAAACTTTCCTATTTCTTCTTACCTCATCGTCATCCTCACCACACATCTGCTTTTCTATCACCCTACTTCCTTGGGTGTGTGTATTACCTGTGTTCCCCACACATGTACTTCACCCATTGTAGCTACTGTTAGCTATGGTGAAAGAGTGGCTGTGATTGCCTTTTGCTTTACCTTATTGCTTTATTAGAAAGGTTGTGAATTCTGTCGGATTCCGCAAATTGTGTGAGTGTATTTATATGTCTGTCTACAAATTTTGATAGTATCTGAAATTGTTTGTGGAGATTTGCCACTTTCAAGACAGATTATTGCACATTTATATTCTTTTCATAATTTTCAATTATTATAGTCAGTTGCACTGAACTTTCATAACTTTTGTATATGTGCATTGGTAATGCACATATACATCTCAGTTTATGAACAGCTTACCTTGACATATGGATTTGACACTACTGCTTGAGGTTGCACAGACTTTGCTGGTTATGTCTACTTTGCACTGAGTTATTCTCTATACAATGAGGCATATTTGCGTATTACTTTGTTATCCACAACATTTACATGGAACTCAGCACATTGTGATGGATTCAATGAACGTTAAGGAATCTGACTCTCTATTACTGGAGACTAGGGTGTCTACATAGACAATACACTTTTTTTATCCCTATGTTTTGGCTGTTGTTATGAACTTCTGCCTCATATAGCATGGCTGCTGGTGCATCTCCTACAGGTCCAGGAACATCCTTGTGTCTCTGTATTCCTCTCATATAAGGCCCATTATCAAATACCGTGCCCCCTTTGGGATGCACCGATCAAAGCATTTTGTGCAACGTCAAAAGTCAAAAAAATTCCTAACATAAAAAAATCTCTGGTTTAAACCACTGAAGCTATCCCTACAAATTTTCTCCCTCTACTCTGTTTCATACAGGCTAGTGAGATGGAACATTTGTTTAGGGCCTCTTGCTATAAAAGTCACTGTAGTTTTTAGATTTCTGTGCATTAATGGAACAGCCTAACAAACACCAAATCTAAAGAATGAAACCTCTAGTTTAAGGTCAAATAACATCTTCCAGTTTAATATGTTTCTTAACCAGCTGCTTTCTTACCTTTAAAATAGAGCCGCTCTACACATCAAGCCAAGTATCTACCTAGCTACCTCTGACACCAACTCTGACAATTGGATGGGTAACTGCAAATTCATGCCTGGTATTAGTGTGAAAATACGTTTTTCAATACCTCTCCAGCTGTTAGCTTAGTTGAAACCTAATATTGTTACTCAAAATTAAGTTCAGATTAAAAAAAGTAAACACGTAATAAATCTTGTGACCTAGGAAAGTAAAGCAAGGATTAATAATGGCATCATTAATTCATCAGTTTGCATTGAAGGAGACAATAAGAAATAAAAGTGAAACACTGCAGTTGCATTGGGATAGCTATTTTTACTGTTTTCTTACTGAGATTTTCAAAAAAAAAAACATACCACTTGCAAAACAGTTGTGCACATAAAAGAAAATACTTCCCATACATCTGTAAGTAGCAACAACCTTCTAACAACCCTCCTTATGGCCAATAAACATTGTATAAGTGCAGAACATGTATTACTCAGATCAGATATTTCCACATAAGTCTTCTGTCTCACCTCCCTCACAAATGCATATTTATGTCTTTCCGACTTATTTTCTCCCCCACCAAAAACATTCCCCTATCATGAAACAGAGCAGCCATTTATTTATTTATTGGCATTTGTTTACCTAGATAGTCCACTGGGCCAGTAAGAGCCCATTTTTAGTGGCGGCCTGTGGAGAAAAGCTCTACAAAAATCATGAACATGTATGCAACTGACTGTTAACATGAAACAGAATATTATCATAAGTAAAGTTCAACAAAAACATGTACGTGGACAAGTAATTAACAATTAAAGTAAAGGTAAAAGTAAATTAATTAATTTGCTACACTTAGTGCAAACTTAAAATACAGAGTGAGATAAGACACATGTAAAGGCTTGCAATATATGGCACTTCTAGGTATACCAAAGAAACTCCAGTTAAATCCACAAGGCACACTGGAACACACTCCAAGAAATCTCCAAAGGAACTCCAGGCAAGAGCAGAAGTGAAGTCAAAGTTGTTAAGCAACAATTTATTTCCACAAAGCTTTTCATTCAACTGATAGCCGAACTTCTTCAGACAAACAGAGCAAACAACACCACACCCATATATACATCTCCCTTTACAAACACGTTAAAACTAATTAACATTTAAAGGGACTATACCATAAATAACAAGACTGCAAGTTAAAAATAAAAAACTTTTATACATGATCAATCAAATATTACCCACTAAGTAAAAACCAACATCCTGAAATGCTGCACATGTAAAAATCCTACTTAGACTAATATAAAATAAACCTAATCCAGTAAAAAATCAAACAATCATAAAATGTTACCCCAACATTCACATTTCAAGATTTATAAAAACATGCTGTTAATATAATGCTTGCTTAAATGTCATACGAACATGTAGACAAATGGAAATAAGTACACGCCAATATATGTGCAACTACCATCAACACAAACATCTGATGGCCTTGCTCTATCTCAGTAGACTTCTTAATTTCAGTATGCATGAAAGAGAAACCTTGTCATTAAGACCCGGAGCTCTGTAAGAATTCAACTTCAGCTGCCAAAGCAATTCCTGTCTCTCTAACAGTAACTGGTAAGGGCCCCCTTTTACATCTGATGTAATTTGATTTAAAACCCTAAACACAAAAGAGTGAGTGGGATTCTCACTACAATGTTTGGCCAGGGCATTCTCTAACCTAGCCTTCCTTATGCTGTATACATACTCATAGATCCTTTCTTTCAACTTCCTGTCAGTCTTGCCCACATAAAATGCGGGACAAAGCTGACAGCTAGCAAGGTAAACTACAGACCTCGAAGAGCATGTATATCTTCCCTTTATCCTGTAAGTTTTGTTAGCAATTGAAAAACTGGCCCCAGTTGCCAAGTGCCTGCAACAACTGCACACCTCACACTTGAATGTCCCATCAATCCAGTGACACATTCCACTATTCATCTCCATGATACTCTTTAAATTATAACCTTTTCTGTAAGTGACGTAAGGTATGTCACCCAATTTACTTATTATGTCAAAATCAAAACTGAACAAATCCCAGTTTCTCACCAGGATACACTTTATTAAATCTGCCTCTAGACTGTAAGGGGTAATAAATCTCATCATAAAACTCAACCCATTACCCTCCACATTATTTTCATCAATGGAAACAAAAGAGAGGGAGCCTGTGTTAGTGTAACCAGTACTAGACATCATGGTTTGCCCTGTCAAAATAGGTTTGTAAACTCCCATTCTTCTTTTGTTTTGTACCTCCTCTATTATTTCCAAAATCATTGACTCAGGGTAACCTCTTTTGGTATACATGCCCTTCAAAACCTCACATTCTTCAACAAAACTAACATCCTCTGATACCATCCGAGCAGCACAAACCAATTGTCCCTTGACTATAGATTTCTTCTGATGTTGGGGGTGGGCACTAGAGTAGTGGAGCATTGTGTTAGAATATGTTACTTTATGGTAGATGCTAGCCACAAAACACTTATTTACAAAATCTTTCTTCAAATAAACATCTATATAGGCTATGCAGTCCTCCGCAAAAGTGTGGGTAAACTTCAAAAAAGTAGTACTGTTATTAATTATTAATCTTTTCTACAAATTTATCTACTTCCACTCTGTCCCCATCACAAAAACATCGTCAAGGAATCTTGTGTAAAACTTGACCCTAGTCCTAATCTTAAGTGTGTTCAACACATGCTGATGTTCCCATTGTGCCATAACCAAGTTGGCGAAACTGGCTCCACACGGGGAGCCCATAGCCACCCCTACTTTTTGGATGTAGATATCATTGTCAAACATCGCAAAATTATTGGTTAAAATGACGTCCAACAATTCCTGTACCAAACGCACTTCATTATTCTCTGCTCCATGGGCTAGCATCCGCTCCGCCACCCAATCAATACCCAAATTGTGGGGTATTGAAAAGTATAAATCAGTAACATCTATAGTCAACAAACCAATGTTGTCCTGATAAGGACATTGTTCGATAGCTGCTAAAAAGGACCACGAATCCTTACAAATCTGGGTCTCCATCTTGACATCTTTTTTCAAAATACTGTCAACAAGTTTAGCACTAGCGTATGTGATGGAAAACCTAGTGTTAGCTAAGACTCTTATTGGAGGGTCCGTGGTACTTTTGTGTAGTTTTGGCAATCCAAACAAGGTGGGAATTCTCGGTGAAACCACCGATAAGTAATTGAACATTTCTGCATCTATAACTCCTTCCAAAAAGAGGTCTCCCAAAAAGCCATTAATGCGTTTATACGCAGTATTCAATTCACTGACACTAGATGCCTCGTAAGTTTTACAACTAGTCACATTCCTCATCCTCTCATTGTAATTTTCCATGTCCATTAACACTAAACCCCATCCCTTGTCTGGTTTCAACACACACACACCGGTAATGATTTAAACATTTGCAATGCCTCATGTTCATCCCTAGACATAGTTATATTACAGTTACGTTTAGCATGGCAGAAGTTCCTGATGTCTATCTCACACATGTGTTCGAACAAGACAAGAGATGGGTGTGTGGGAGGGTTGAAAGTGCTAGGTACCCTCATACCTCCACCTGGACTATGATTGCTTCCCAAAAGTAAGGTCAAGTTTATATTTCTGGTAAACAACTTAAGGTCAATCAACGTTCTAGGCAAATCAAAGTGCAGGGCTGGCACGAAAGTCAAGCCCCTAGAAAAAAGTTCACACAAAACCTGGTCAACGTTATGACTGGAAAAGTTGAATATCTTAAAGTCACCTTCACTGTTCGACATAACCCTTAGACCGTTACTGTCTTTCATTTTCTTTTGTTGGTCACAGATGTATTGCTGTTGCGGAAATTCTGTCCCCTTATATTGTAACGGTCTCTTGTGTTGTATCTTCTCTGATGATTCTGTCCCCCCATTCGGAAAAGGGCTCTGATCACTATCCCTCCCAGCTCTAGAATGTTCAGACTCTGCATCATCAACAAACACCTGCCCATTACCGTCTCCAGAAGAAACTCCTGAAGCGGTCCCTATCATATTTTCTAACGCTGCAGTTTGGACCTCCCCATGCCCGTTGTCATCACTGCCATGGAAGGGTGCTTGAGGATAACCTATAAACTTCCTATCCTGTGAGGGAGGGGGTACTGAGTAAGCAGTGTGGTTCTTGTATCACTCAATATCTCTCTTCAACTTCTTCAGCTTATTCTCAGCATTCTTATTCAAATGTGGAGTAATTGTAGAGAAAATTCTTGAATAGTCATACCTGTATCAGGTAAAGTCCTCATGTTGTTTAATGTCTCTATCCAATGCTGCTATTTCAAGAGACAAACTGTCAACTGTCTGTTGGTAATGCTGACACATTAACTGCATTAACTCAAATCCGTGCTTGTCAAACAAATTCATCAGGTCCGTATGAAAGTCAGATCCTGTAGTTAAGCCTGTAGGATACTGCCATGAGCGCAGGCCTTTAGGGACCACACCAGCTTTCCTACATTCATCAAAGTAACTAATTTCAAGTTGTAACTTTTTGGCTCTGAGTGACTTCTGATCTAATACTTTTAACTGGTTTACCAAGGAAACACTGTCTTCGACTCGCTGATCCTTATAAGGTAAACCATGGAGTTCAGTAATAGATGGGCATTCCTTAAGCCAAGTAGAGACATTGGGGAACTCCGATGTCCTTGTGGGAGATGAAACCGGCAGCGGTGTCAATGCAGGCGGCACCACCATACTCGACACTTGCTTCTGGGATCCTGTTCTCCCTAAACCGATAGTATTAACACCAGACGAACAATTGCTCTTAGGCTGTTCAGTAAACTCCACTCCTCTTCGCCCACTCTCCAACAGGGATAAATTATCCATTCTAGCAGACAAAACCTCTAGTTTCTCATTCATCATGTTCAAAAAAGCCGTTAAATTACCAACATCTTCCGCTCCAAATTCCATAGAAGCAGGTAAAATTACCAGCGATCCAGGAAACAAATTCTCAGTGCTGCCAGAAGCCATACGAAAAACAACACAAACTAGATATACCAAAGAAACTCCAGTTAAATCCACAAGGCACACTGAAACACACACCAAGAAATCTCCAAAGGAACTTGTTGCTTAACAAGTTTGACTTCAGTTCTGCTCTTGCTTGGAGTTCCTTTGGAGATTTCTTCTTCTGCTTCTACACAAAAGATGTCTCTACTTGGCTTAAGGAATGTCCATCTATTACTGAATTCCATGGTTTACCTTATAAGGATCAGCGAGTCGAAGACAGTGTTTCCTTGGTAAACCAGTTAAAAGTATTGGATCAGAAGTCACTCAGAGTCAAAAAGTTACAACTTGAAATTAGTTACTTTGATAAATGTGGGAAAGCTGGTGTGGTCCCTAAAGGCCTGCACTCATGGCAGTATCCTATGCGCTTAACTGCAGGGTCTGACTTTCATATGGACCTGATGAATTTGTTTGACAAGCACGAATTTGAGTTAACGATGCAGAGTCTGAACATTGTAGAGCTGGGAGGGATAGTGATCAGAGCCCTTTTCCGAATGGGGGGCAGAATCATCAGAGAAGGTACAACACAAGAGACCGTTACAACACGAGGGGACAGAATTTCCGCAACAGCAATACGTCTGTGACCAACAAAAGGAACTGAAACACAGTAACGGTCTAAGGGTTATGTCGAACAGTGAAGGTGACTTTAAGATATTCAACTTTCCAGTCATAACATTGACCAGGTTTTGTGTGAACTTTTTTCTAGGGGCTTGACTTTCATGCCAGCCCAGCACTTTGATTTGCCTAGAACTTTGATTGACCTTAAGTTGTTTACCAGAAAAATGAACTTAACCTTACTTTTGGGGAACAACCTTCGTCCAGGTGGAGGTATGAGGGTACCTAGTACTTTCAACCCTCCCACACATCTGTCTCTTGTCTTGTTCGAACATATATGTGAGATAGACATCAGGAACTTATGACATGCTAAACATAACTGTAATATAAATATATCTAGGGATGAACATGAGGCATTGCAAATGTTTAAATCATGGAAAATTACAATGAGAGGATGAGGAATGTGACTAGTGGTAAAACTTATGAGGCATCTAGTGTCAGTGAACTGAATACTGCATATAAACGCATTAATGGCTTTTTGGGAGACCTCTTTTTGGAAGGAGTTATAGATGCAGAAATGTTCAATTACTTATCGGTGGTTTCACCGAGAATTCCCACCTTGTTTGAATTGCCAAAACTACACAAAAGTACCAGTGATCCTCCAATGGGAGTCTTAGCTAACGCTAGGTTTTCCATCACATACGCTAGTGCTAAACTTGTTGACAGTATTTTGAAAAAATATGTCAAGATGGAGACCCAGATTTGTAAGGATTTGTGGTCCTTTTTAGCAGCTATCGAACAATGTCCTTATCAGGACAACATTGGCTTGTTGACTATAGATGTTACTGATTTATACTTTTCAATACCCCACAATTTGGGTATTGATTGGGTGGCGGAGCGGATGCTAGCCCATGGAGCAGAGAATAATGAAGTGCGTTTGGTACAGGAATTGTTGGACGTCATTTTAACCAATAATTTTGCGATGTTTGACAATGATATCTACATCCAAAAAGTAGGGGTGGCTATGGGCTCCCCGTGTGGAGCCAGTTTCGCCAACTTGGTTATGGCAAAATGGGAACATCAGCGTGTGTTGAACACACTTGAGATTAGGACTAGGGTCAAGTTTTACACAAGATTCCTTGACGATGTTTTTGTTTTTTTTGATGGGGACAGAGTGGTGGTAGATAAATTTGTAGAAAAGATTAATAATTAATAACAGTACTACTTTTTTGAAGTTTACCCACACTTTTGCGGAGGACAGTATAGCCTATCTAGATGTTTATTTGAAGAAGGATTTTGTAAATAAGTGTTTTATGGCTAGCATCTACCATAAAGTAACATATTCTAACAAAATGCTCCACTACTCTAGTGCCCACCCCCAACATCAGAAGAAATTTATAGTCAAGGGACAATTGGTTCGTGCTGCTCGGATGGTATCAGAGGATGTTAGTTTTGTTGAAGAATGTGAGGTTTTGAAGGACATGTATACCAAGAGAGGTTACCCTGAGTTAATGATTTTGGAAATAATAGAGGAGGTACAAAACAAAAGAAGAATGGGTGTTTACAAACCTATTTTGACAGGGCAAACCATGATATCTAGTACTGGTTACACTAACACAGGCTCCCTCTCTTTTGTTACCATTGATGAAAATAATGTGGAAGATAATGGGTTCAGTTTTATGATGAGATTTATTACCCCTTACAGTATAGAGGCAGATTTAATAAAGTGTATCCTGGTGAGAAACTGGGGTTTGTTCAGTTTTGATTCTGACATAATAAGTAAATTGGGTGACAGATCTTATGTCACTTACAGAAAAGGTTATAATTTAAAGAGTATCATGGAGATGAATAGTGGAATGTGTCACCGGATTGATGGGACTTTCAAGTGTGAGGCGTGCAGTTGTTGCAGGCACTTGACAACTGGGGCCAGTTTTTCAATTGCTAACAAAACTTACAGGATAAAGGGAAGATACACATGCTCTTCGAGGTCTGTAGTTTACCTTGCTACCTGTCAGCTTTGTCCCACATTTATGTGGGCAAGACTGACAGGAAGTTGAAAGAAAGGATCTATGGGCATGTATACAGCATAAGGAAGGCTAGGTTAGAGAATGCCCTGGCCAAACATTGTAGTGAGAATCCCACTCACTCTTTTGTGTTTAGGGTTTTAAATCAAATTACATTAGATGTAAAAGGGGGCCCTTATCAGTTATTTTTAGAGAGACAGGAATTGAGTTGGCAGCTGAAGTTGAATTTTTACAGAGCTCCGGGTCTTAATGACAAGGTTTCTCTTTCATGCATACTGAAATTAAGAAGTCTACTGAGATAGAGCAAGGCCATCAGATGTTTGTGTTGATGGTAGTTGCACATATATTGGCGTGTATTTATTTCCATTTGTCAACATGTTTGTATGAGATTTAAGCAAGCATTATATTAAGAGCATGTTTTTATAAATCTTGAAATGTGAATGTTGGGGCAACATTTTATGATTGTTTGATTTTTTACTGGATTAGGTTTATTTTATATTAGTCTAAGTAGGATTTTTACATGTCCAGCATTTGAGGATGTTGGTTTTTATTTAGAGGGTAATATTTGATTGCTCATGTATAAAAGTTTTTTATTTTTAACTTGCAGTCTTGTTATTTATGATATAGTCCCTTTAAATGTTAATTAGTTTTAACATGTGTTTGTAAAGGGAGATGTATATATGGGTGTGGTGTTGTTTGCTCTGTTTGTCTGAAGAAGTTTGGCTATCAGTTGAACGAAAAGCTTTGTGGAAATAAATTGTTGCTTAACAAGTTTGACTTCAGTTCTGCTCTTGACTGGAGTTCCTTTGGAGATTTCTTGGTGTGTGTTCCAGTGTGCCTTGTGGATATATGGCACTTCTGGCATAAAAGGAGTTGGGTCACTTAAGACATTGTATAGGCAGTGGTCATTTAAATTAGATAAAGAAAAATGTTATGGTAAAAGGAGAATAGATATAAGAATATGGTCAAGAAGTAGGGGCTGTCAGGTTTTAAAAGGCAGGGGACTGGTGCAAGTGCAGATCCAGATAGAAGAGAAGTAGTCTTGTAAAGAGATTTTGAAAGGTGCAAGATTCTGATTAGATCTAATTGTTAACGGCAGGGCATCCCAGGCTTTGGCTACTGAATATGTATATAGAAGATGGCCAGCAGGTAGGTTAGGATTGTACACCTGCAAAGATGTCGATTTTCAACTCTGAGAAACCTATTGGGTACATAGTTGCTAAATAAAAAGGTGAGGGCAGGACAGAATAAAGGTCTGTAAATTAATGTATGCGCAGTTAATAATTGCAGGTAGGAGAGATACTCTGAGGGTTCAAGCCAGTTAAGGGAGTTTAGAGCTACACAGTAATGGGTAGAAAGTTTATCCTTTGTAGCAAACTTGCCGACTTTATTATAACACATCTCATATTTGTATTTTAGGGAGGATTGTAGGTTAGTAAGTAGTGGGGCACCATAGAGGAGAGAGGGAAGTAGCTAAGTGGTACCAAGGGTTTGTTTAGTGGGGGGGGGGGGGTCTAAGAAAGCATGTGGGCTATAAAGAATGTCTAGCTTCCGATGTGGTTTGTTAACATTGTGCTGTATATGCATGTCAAATTTTAGATGTTCATCTATTATTTCTCCCAGTAGTTTGACCTCTCCATTCACCATAAAATTCCTAAGCTTAAGACCCTTCAACCCTACTACTTACTTTCATAAGATATAACCTTTGTCACACCCCCTGCATTCACTTTTACACTATTGCCTCCTCACCCACCAACATATTTACTCCACGTGACCTTACTCTTTCTGTCTATTTCCTCACTTTGCTATGTGTTGCCTAACCCATTTATTACAGCCTCACACCACATCATCTTTATTTCTAGACTTTCCAGCCTCTTGCTATTTCCCGTTTCACCTACTCCATAATGTACAGTATTTTCTTTTTTGCTTAATTTTGTCCAGTTATACACCTTCCTCTATTCCAAATAGACAAATTAACCGACTTTTCTCTACCCCTCCTGTAACTATCTACAGTGCCACCAGTTGAGTAAGTTGCCCATCTTTCTTCTCAAGTTCTCCAACATGCTGCCTCTGTCCACTGACCATCTTTTGTTCTCTTAAGTTATGTGGCGTTCTACACTAAAAATATAGCACCTCGAGATGTATGCCATGGACTGACCCTACTGACCTCAGCACTTCCCCCAGCCTTCATACCCTTCCTACACGTCTATCCTTAACTTTTTCTCATCATCTTTCTCTCACCTCTTCTTCAGTCTTTCCCTTTCCCACTGAATCTGCTCTCCTCCTCCTCCATATCCCTATGAATGAAGCCATCTCTAACCTTCTGATACCCAGTACATTTCATCCTGTTTATTATCCCAGCTCATGCCATTTGTTGCTGCCTCATTGCTTTACTGTATTTCCTGCATGTATGTAGTTACCAGTGCATTACAGCCCAACCAAAGCCACGCCCTCTGTCTTAAGTTACTCAGAGTCATCCCCTTGTTTCCATTACTAGCTTTCAATCAAACTTCAAATGTTTAGCATCCCAGTATTTCTTTAAAAATGACTTATTTGTATCATTATGTAACAAGACCCACAACCACCTTCTTCATCTAGTCTTTCCGCAGGATTCAATAAACATGTAGTTTTCATGCAAAGCCGACATGGACTGTTACCGCGGGTGTGATGTTGCTCATCATGCAACATTGCGCAATGCATATTAATGAGGCACAGTAAGCCTAAGCAAGGTTTCACTGCTCACAACATTGTTGCTGGCTGTGAAACCTCTTAGGTGAATCCGCTGTGGTGACCCCTAACCAGAAAAAGCTGAAAGAAGAAGAAGACCTGTTCATGTCAGTGGCTAAGTTAAGATGCCTGAAATGAGTGAACCTCATGCAATTTGATTTACAAATGTTTAGTGGTTCCATCAGGGATGGATCAGGGAATGCCCTGTAAGCTAGGCACAGGTCACCCTTTAGCAACCTGTAGGAGACAGAATATAGTGAAAGGGCTTTCATTCTTTCCATGTAAGACTTGTTTTGTGCATCATGTAATTTCTTGATGAGAAACCTCTGTGGTCTCTCCAGTTGTTGAAGGTGTATGGTGAGGTAAATGCAAAAGGGAGGATTGTACTCAATTATTGTCTGATTCTGGCTGAGTTTGATGGAATTATTGCATCCTTAGATCTAGATGTGATGCCTTTACTTATAAGATGTGCCACATGGAAGGATTTCCTTACTACTGTGGATACTATCAACCTGAGTACCCAGATGATTTAAGACTGGGTCTACTCTTAGGGCGGTGCTTTCTTTAATGTAATTAGCATGGAATAATAATGCATTTCTTTGCATTTAGCTTTAATCTGTGGCTATTATCATAGCATCATAACTGCTACAATAGAAGGTTTATTTTGAAGGATCCAGGATTCCGGACTGACCCATTTGTTATTAGTACCATTTAGGTTTATTCATGCTATGCTGCATTTTCTGGAATAGTTTGTAAATGACTGATCTGCATTCATTAGGAAGGGAACATTGGTTACATGAGGTAGCTGTTATTACTCTACTGGCAGGGTATGTGATATTATAGTGATTGGTAATGTAATATGTAAGAGTGATGGTAAAATGGTTAGCAAGCAGAACAGGATAAAATAAAATCCAAAAAAATAATTGGAAGTAAGATTGCTCAACAGAGGAATGCTAAGCAGTTTTGGAGAGTAGGATTAGTTTAGTGTTATAAAGGAAACAGACTCTAGTTATGATTAACTTTTCTGAGTTTCACAGTGCATTTTGTAGGTATTTGTTCCACAATATTACACTGGTAATGGATATGTACGTTTTATGTAAAGGTATTAGTGATAAATTGGTATTTTGCAATAGACTTATGGTAGTATGCATGAATAATATTGATTGTCTTGTATTGTTAAGAGTCAAAGGAAGGCAGATCTCATTTTGCTGTACTGAAAAGTTAGACTATTTATTATGCTACATATATTTATTTTTTTAACAGTCACCAGAATTAGTTAAACGCAATGCATACTATGGTGTATGTGTGTGTGCTAAAATGAGATGTAGTGTTGATCAGAAGTAGGTTGCAAAGGAGTTTTGCATTTATTTTAAGATATCATATATTGTCTTGACCAAAAGACTACTGTATGTGATGTATTTAGTATTATTGTTAGAAGTCACATAATCCTCAGGATTCACTAACCTTCAGTGTAAGACTAAGTTAGTCTTACACGGAAACTGCAGTCTAAGAGTAAGACGTCAGCGCGCCATGCATATTCATGAGGGCACGCTGCCTCAACTCTAAGGCTAACACGGAGCATGCACGAGTGCAGGGGGTGTGTCGGACTGCCGAGCAGTCCAAAAATCCACGCCCCTGGGAAATGTCAACTGACATGAGCGAGTCCGCTCAAATGTGTACATACCCAACACTACACTCCCCCACATTCTAAACCCCAGTACAATTATAAAATGTAAAACTTTTCTTTTAATTATTCCCGATATAGCTGCCCATATTTGCACGTGTTTGCATGGGTTTGCCCATTGCTTAGCTACAGTTAGTAGTTTAGACATCAAAGAAGATAATAAGAACCTTATATGCAAATTAAGCAAAATAGCAATAGCGTAGTGGTAGAGCCTTTGCACAAAGAGGAGGCATTCCCGGTTCGAGTCCCACCACTCCCCTTTCTATTTTCTGTTGGAAATCTGTATATAAAAATAATTCCTGACATTTATCTTTTAAATTTTAGTAAAAAGCATTGAAATGGCCTATGTAGTAGTGAACAAATTTTATATATATATATATATATATATATATATATATATATATATATATATATATATATATATATATATATATCTATATATAAGAAGGTGAAATGGTTATGCATACTGATGAATGCATAAGTAACGTATCTTAAGCAATGTGAAGCACTGCTAAGCAAAGTTTACCAGTATTAAGCATATTTAAGTATAATTGCTCATAGCTTAGCACTGCTTTAACTAGCGCAATAGCTTTGCGTGGAGCTGCGCATCGCGCAAACTAGTGCAACATCAGGCAACGTCGAGCAATGTAGAGCACCATAGAGCAACATAGAGCAATGTTGAGCAAAGTCGGCTAAACACAGCCACACCTCCTAGCCGGTCTGGCCAGTAGTAAAATAAAAAGCAATGACAGGCCTCGAACCCGGGATACTGTGCACCATAATCACAGTACTGAACCACTAAGCCATGACAGCTTTTCATATACATGCACTTTCAACACACACATTAATATCAATTAAAGTTTACCCATTGCTAAGCAGGTGTGCTTTCAGCTGAGTTTATTCAAAACCGGCCAATCACAGATAAGTGCGGGAAATGAGGCATATTTAAGCTCCATAGGTGGGAATACTTGCCATAACTGGTTGTAGCTCCCATCTGCAGTCAGCATGGTCGGCGTTGGAGAGGGCTCTCGATTTCAAGCGCAACGTTGGGGCATTGAGGATTCAAAAGTAATGGTTTGGCTCCTTGTCCATAATCATGAGGAGAGACTCCTGCAGGGCCAGTTCCAGGGCACCCAATACAAAGCAGAAGCCTGGAACTGTCTAGCTCATGATCTCACCAGTGCCACAGGCATCCCTCGGACTGGTGAACAGGTCAGACACCACTACTCAGACCTGAAGAGAGGCAAGGAGGTCCAACTGAACCAGTGGATACAGGAGGCCCATGGGATTGAAAATGCCTCACTACTGAGTAGGTAGCCATGGAATGAAGTATGTAAGAATTGCCATTGTAGACTATATTATGGATAGGTATGTCTCAATATCACTTCATTTACTTCACAGCTGCAGGTGTCCGTGCTGCAAATCAGCAAGCCTATGCAGATAGGCTGCTAATGCTGCGCCACCAGGCAGGTTAGCAATGATTCTGCATGTATTGTTATATAAAATAAGTGAGAGAGCCTAAAAGAAGTGTTGTAGCCCAATAATAAAGGTATAATAAGTCTTGAATAACTTCTCTGCATGTACTGTTATATAAAATAAGTGAGAGAGCCTGAAAAAGAGTGTTGTAACCCATTAATAAAGGTATAAAAAGTTTTGAATAAGTCTTCTGCATGCACTGTTATATCAAATAAATGAGAGAGCCTCTAGAAAAGTGTGTTATGTAATTAATAAAGGAATAATTCCTGGAGTGTGTCCGTGTCACTTTCTTTGATATGTTGTTGTACTCTTGCATTATAGATATAGTACTGTTGTATTAAGCGCTGTCAATCCACACTTGGGTAGGCCCATATAAAGTGGATGAAGGGAGTGCCAGTAGCTGTTAAGCATATATACAGTCCTCAATTGTTGGTTCATGCCCAGCATGTACAGGTTAATCTGGCACATGAGTAGCTTGGTATTGTGTCCCCCAGAAATGTCATTGTGCTGGCAGAAATGTAGGGAGCTGTTAACATATAACTGATAATTTCACCTAAACATATCTAGATAAGTATAGGAAATTAGAGCTGTCAGTGTACCATCTCAGCAGTAGTGTGTCTGAACAACTCACAAAATATGTAGCAGTAACATCGCATCCTGGACAGTTTGTATGTCAGATACAGCCCATGTATGTAAAGATCTAGCAAAACCCATTTCCCAGTTTAAGGACAATCGGGTAGTGTAATAATACATGTAGGGGACATATAACTGCAGTTAATAGGAATGTAGTGTAAACTAGAAGGATATATAAGTTGTTAATGGAGCTATCATTTTCCACCCTACTGTATGTGCATACAAAATGCAATTCCACACTTCAGTGGGTATGTCTAATCTCAAAACATTTGCTGGGACATATGTCCTATTGGTTTATAAATATCTGCATTTATTTTGATGCATGTGCCCTGTTCAAATACCACAATATTGGTGGCCTGTTGCCATCAATTAAACTTGCATACTGTTGTAATGTCCACTGTTGTATTATATATGCATGTGTCATGCTTGCTGTTCAACTGTTGGAACTCTGGTGTGTTGGGATAATGGGAATACTTCTGCATGCTGTTATAACTAATTGGGAATGCTGTTGACTGTTACTAACCCATATTTTCCTTAAATCCTCCTAAACACAGAACGTATGAGAAGGCCGGTCCCAGCGGACCCACCTGTCCTACCTCAGCTGGCGATGGCACCTGGCACCAGCAGGTCCAGTGAACAGCCTGGGACCTCCTCCTCCATTGTCCATGTGCCACCTATGGGTGGAAGCACTGCAGGGGATGGGGCTCATCCCCCCATGCAAGTGTGGGCGGAGGAGGGCTGCCTATCACCCTCCGAATGGTCTGGGATGTGGTGCGTAGGGAGATTGAGCGTTCTGTCGCTGATCCTCTACGCCAGCTTGAGGCACAAGTGGCGTGACTCATGGGTGAGCCTGCCTTTCCTACGCAGCCCACAGCACAGCCACCCGCTGGGCTGTGAAGGTGCAGTGGTGACTGCCCATGGGTGGGGATCTCAGTTCCACTGTTGCCATCTGTGGGCTCATGGGCTTGCGATTTCCAAACATCCTTCCCCGTCAATGGTGTTTACCCACCACATGTGTCATATTCTACCCCTGTATGCGACTTGTTTGTCTTGTCTGTTTACCTCCCCAACCTACCTCCCCAAATATACCTACTTCCCCTACCCCACATTCCACTCTCACCTGACAAAAAAAAAATGCCAATCTGCTCCCAAAAAAAAATTATGCCCCATACATAGCTACCCATTTTGCACACATGTCCGCTGGACACATAAACTGATATTTAATTGGCAGTACAACATACTTTGTTGTCCTCACCCCTCTCTCAGGGGTGGAAGGTTTCATATTTCCCTCCAAAATTATTGCATATGCACAGCTGTTGCTGTAAAAGAAATGGGCAGCTATGGTCCTTCCCTACACCTGTCCTGTACATCCCGAGCTGTTTTCCCTACTGTCTTTCCCTCTTTGTACCCCTTTTTCACCACTTCCCTATCTCCCCATTTTCTTTATTTTCAAAGAAATGAGCATTTAGTAGTAGTTAGTGGGTTTGCGCGAGTGTGCGCTTGTGTGCTCTTAGCTAAGCATCACTAAGCATCATGCAAACCCACGCAAACCCTCTTACAACTGCTTAAAAGTGCCTTAGTCACTCTGCATGTCAGGGCCCTTGTTCTGCTCAGCAGCAAAATAGAATACCTCTGTCAGTCTCAAACCCTGGACCTTCGACACACTAGACTGCATGAAGTACCACTAAGCCACAGTAAACATACAACAAGTTGGTGCTGAAATAAATATATCATGCATCAGAATGAGTGAATGTAAAGGAAAAATAGGAATGCCATAACACAAATCTTGTTCTGTGGATCTTTACCAGCAGTTGTTGTGGAATTGCATTACATGACTGTGAAAAGAGAACCAGCCATTTTAGCAGTAAATAATGTTACAGCAGCACTTTACAACCCACACACAGTATCATAGCAGGACAAACAGTGGCATATCTGATTAGGGCAGAGGACATACATCCCAACTGTGACTACATTTCAGGGATGTCCCTGATTTTGAAACATATGTTAGCTGTGTCCCTCTGAATCCCTTGAAAAGTACTGACGTTAGGCAGAAAGGTGGGGTATTACACCTAATGAATAATGACAATATGTAGGAGTTAGACACCGCTTGTACTTCAGAAAAGGTGTAGTAATGCATATGCACTGGTTCTCTCGAAGTCTCCACTTACTGTCTCTAATATTTTGACCACTTACTGTCTCTAATATTTTGAAGGTGTACCTCA
Organism: Protopterus annectens; assembly: GCF_019279795.1. NCBI lineage: Eukaryota > Metazoa > Chordata > Ceratodontiformes > Protopteridae > Protopterus > Protopterus annectens. The sequence continues at coordinate 132,411,561 of NC_056735.1, forward strand.
CTTTTACCTACCTTTACCTCACTCTGTTCAAATATGTGCCTGAGTGTTTCTGAGGCCTGGCCAAGGCAGAAACACACAGGCATATCAGCTTTTCTGCTGTTACACACTGTGCAAATAGCTTTGGAAGGAGTTCCAAAACCATACCCTTATGTAGGAGTACAACACTGAAATACCAAAGGATGTAGCCATGTACTGGTAGCAAACAACTGTAACAATGCCATTATACCAGTGCTGAAAAGACCTGTGCATTGCACAGACAGAGAATAACAGCCTAACATCTGGCTACCATCTGGATAGGTCCACAGTTGGGAGCTATGCAGACAGACTACTTGCCTTGCTAAACTAACAGGTACACAGCACCCCTTTAAGTCCAGCAAGATAACATTCACACAATAATACATAATGCTCTCTGTATGTCTGCATCCCCACCCAAATGTACAATATACCTGTGCATTCAGGGTCTACCAAGGATGTAGGTAGGCATACTCAGTACTGGAACTGTCCAGTTTTCTTGACCATCCTGTGCTAATGTCAACAATAAAAAGCACAAACTGTGCAGAAGTGAGTACATTAATATTCACAGTATAGCAGTTCACAAACAGTTCATGTGCCAAATGAATACATCTCAATAACTACTTTTGTATGGCAGTTAATTGTATAAGTAGAAAAAGAAACTACATACTCCCATGTATCTTGTGTTAGCATTTGTAGGGGTGAGTACAATTCTACATTGACAACTGTGTACTGGAAGTGGCAACATTCAGGTTTGAGTACAACATTTAAATCACTGGCTACACCCCTAGCTTCAGATATAAGAACTATACAAACCTTCTGACTTAAACAACGGTGTCCACAGCAAACAAGCATGGGCCACACTTTGGAAAGCTGAAAGGGCTAAGGGCTACGCCTACCTGACTTAGCAATTTATAGCATTGGGTTGCTATGACAGTGAGTACTGCAATTACCACACAGCAGGCTGCATGCAATTACCAAATGGTGGCCACCAACTGGTGCAGAGGCCATCACATGCACATGTGTAGATACCTATAAAAGCAGGTTGTACTTGCTGCTCACACATGCAATCATTCCTTTGCAGATATTGAGAGAGAGAGAGAGACAGAGACAGAGAGAGACAGACACACACCCACATCAACATCAACAGAAAAAAAAAAGAAAAGCCAAAGACACATGGAACTTAATACTACCAACACATACAAAGGAAAGGTATGTAACAGATATGTATTTACTGGCATGTAGTAGATGTTTTTGAAGAGTACTCTACATACTTTGAAACATCCATATATGGCAGCAGTACGTATCTATGCACAGATGCCCTGCATAACTACTGCCATGGGCAAATCAATGTGTAGCTGTGTGCAGTGGCACATAACTGTGACATATGTAGCTCAGCATTAAATGTCAAACATCTGATCCATGTTATCTGTGTTCTGTACAGTAGTGTGGACAATGGCTGTTTGGGGGAGTAGTGCATACAGCTATATAAACATGGATGTGACAGAGTAACACATGCATGATAGTCATATTAACGTGTAGCTTAGCATTGGCAACTGCTGTACCAGGCTAGTATGCTAATCTGGCATTTGCAGCTATATATACACCCTCTAATATTATTGTGTGCTCACATGTGACACCTGTTCATGTTGCAATAAGGCCCAACAGGTCAGCCGTGAGGTCCAGGGACTTACAACAGTGTGGACCTTGTGTGTGTATGGCACACACATACAGAGAGATATATCTGTGTCAGATATATTAGCATCTGTACATGTGCATAGAGCAAGGGACATACTGCAACAGTTTGTGAAGGGTGGACATATATATATTGGTGAAGGTTGTTATGAGCATATTTGTATGTAGGCTGTAGTGTGTGGAAAACAAGACAGCATACAGTGCTGGTATATGACATGTGGTGGTTAAATGCTGTGGGTGTGATTTGTTAGGTTTGCAGTGTTGCAGCTAGTGAGGCCTGCTAAAGCTACATGGGCTGAGAACACCTTCAATGCACTTTGCACAAGACTGTGCAATATTATTACATAACTGTATACCTCACAACCTTTGCATAAATGATATTCCCACCATGAAAGGTGGACTGTATATGTGCCTATATGTATATCTATATGTACACCAATGGATATTTATATGTATGTATATATATATATATATATATATATATATATATATATATAGAGAGAGAGAGAGAGAGAGAGAGAGTCATATTTACTACAACAGATGCCTGGTGAGAAAGCCATGGCCTCAAGCTCAATGTTGACACTGCATTGGCATCCCTTTTGGTAAAAACTCTGTACCCATGAACTACCACATAAGTAGTCTACTTAACACCGAAAGTGTGATAAGAGACCATGGGACACAGGTGGACAGTAGTCTCCTCTTTGATAATCACAGTGCCACACTAGTCATGTAATCTGTCTACATGGCACACCTCATCACAAAAGGTGTGTCATCCAGGGAAAAAGAGGTCAGTGTTCCTCTCTACTCATCACTCATAAAACCCATTATATAGTACAGTGCCCCTTTTGGTATGTACCTCACAAGACATCTACAGCAACTGGAAAGGCCACATACATACCTCACAAAGAGTATTACCAGCCTCAAACAGATGCCCTATGCAGACTGTCTCACAAAACCACAGCTAGACTGTGTTGCATACCGCCTACCCAGAGGTGACCTCTGCCTAACATACAAAGCTATGTCAAACCTAGAGCTGTTGGACATGCTCCACGTAAACAGATCACAATCCCTACGAGCTACACGTTCTAGGGACCTAAACCTTGTCACCTCAATAAACAGAACATGCTGGAGGGATAGATTCCTATCTCAGAGACATCCCATACTCTGGAACAAACTACCTATCAATAGCAAACAAAGCTTCTCATTAGCACTCGTCATGAATAATCCTGATGATTGGATGGGAGATAGGAAATACACCCCGGGAATCACCTCTGTGGCTCTGCTTGAAAGGGTCACATGAAATTAAATTACTTGGGTGTCAAAGGCCAGGGTACTGTCTGGCTAGGCTTCTATAGGCCCTAGGGCCAATAGCCTATTACCTACCTATGAACCAATACACACCCACATGTACTTGTTGCAATAATTGCTATGTGAGGTTGACTGAGTGTGATGGTGAATGTGTCAAAGTTGTGCATATGTGGGATAGCTTAGTGGGAAACTGTTTCTGTCATGGTATTTTGTGTCCTAGCTCTGATCCTAGCAAAAGATGTGTATGCTATTGCTAGGCAGAAAAAGCTGTATGGCATACGGTCTGACATAGTCCCTTGGTGTTAACTGGGGTGTGCCATTGTAGGCTAAAGAAGTACATGTATGCTTATTGACTGGTACTGCTGGTGAATCCAAATCCCGTATGAACTGTAGTACTACCTGAAGCTGTAAGCCTAAACAGCACAGTATGGTGTATGTCCACATTGCTTGCAACCACTGTTTTGTGTGTTCCCTGTAGTCCTCACAGATGACATACCTCAGGCATAAGGTTTTGTAAGTACTGACACACAGTACTGTATGGTACACAAGTAAAGCTCATCTGGGTTGCCATACCTTTGTGTCTTGTATGTATGTCTGATGTGTGTGTGGGTATGCCTGTAACATGCCCTCAGTCATATGTGTGTTACAGGATATAAGTGCGTATCTAGCAACATGTATAGTCTAGTACAGCAGTATGCCACCTATATTTATGAATGTGCACATATATTAGGCAGGGGTTTGCCATCAACAACTAGTGTGGTATACTGGTAATACTGTAACTGGACTTTACAATCATTGTAATGGATGACATATTTCTTTATGCATTAGCTTGACATATACCTCCTGTGGCTAGGTGGTGCATTGTGTCGCATACAGTGTGCCATGTACTGTTGTCTTACATAGTGGTTTCTCTTTGTTGCTGTGCAGAACATGGCTTAATATATAGAGCGTGCCAGGCACTGTCAGGCAGTTGTGGGTTGAGCACTGATATGTGGTATTGAAAGTGTTTATCCTCTGACAGCCAATAGGTTGCTATATATGGCAGTTCAGTGATATCTGTACTGTAGAATGTTAAGTGTGCCATATGACTTGCTCACACATATTGTTTCATTGTCTTCCAGGGTTCATGGCTCACCATCGCAACCCAACCTATAGTCCTGCTGAGGATGAAGTCATAACAACCAGTCTGGTTCAGCACTACACCCTGCTTTTCTCAAGAACCAGCCAGGACCAGCATGAGCGGACTGCACTGTGGCAAGATGTTGTCCATAGGATAAATGACATAGGCATACATAACTGGACATATGAGCAGGTACGCCATCACTGCAGTGATTTACTTAGACATGTCCGGCAGCATGCATCTGATGTCCATAGACAACAGCTTGCCACAGGTGGTGGGGTTACCATCCACCCCCCCCTCACCAGAGTGGAGGAGCTGCTCCTGAGCCTGGTGGCTCCTGGCCAACAACAACAACAGCAGCAGACATGTATCATCATGGAGGCCGGAGCTACCCAGCAAGTTCACATGGAGCGTGCAGGTAACATGGCATATCTGTAGACTACTGTTACCTCTATTGGTAGATCATGCATATGTTAGATGTGTACTGTCTAGTTAGAAGATGTGGAGTCTGGTGTTGTGCAATACTGATAATTTGGAACATAATCATTAGGCCTGTGACTGTCAAACATTGTACTACTGTAAGATTGCAAACCCACAGTACCAATGCCACAGTTGTTGCCACTGACAAACTGTCTCATATCCTTGTAGGTCCCTCTGGTGTGAAAGCAAGGCAGCAGACCCATGCTGGTGAGTGTGTTCTACATTTAATATTGCAAATAAAATGTGCATGTCATAAGTGAGGTGTATGCCATGTACACATGTAACACACCTACGTATAATGCATGCTGTGCATGTTTGCTGTGAGACTATGCACATCTCAGTAACGTGAGTAGCTGTCTCAAACACATGTAATACACATAGCATCCCAAACAATTGTGGCTACACTGTAGTGGACATTGGATAGGCAGAGTCGATACACATGCACACAACATTCACAACTTTGTCATACGTAGTACATGTTAATATGCTACACATGGCATATTCAGACACCCGCTGTAAGGTCACACTCCAGTATCCCAAATGTCATCCACACGCATACATAATATACCTGAGAGGTAGAGGCCTATCATGGGGCAGTGCGACACTCTTCAACACATAACACATTCATGTTAGGCAATGCTCCCTATTGGGCACCTTACAAACCATGTAACAACTGGCTGTGAAATGGTGAATGTAGCCATGGTACTGCAGTTCAGGTACAGCATGATAGGTGCCGGTCTGGCACACATTAGTAGCCTTGAGTGACCACATGATGCTGCATGATGATGGCTCATGATACTACACCCCATCCATTTACAGTAACCACAGTACTACACATAGCATTCATTTCTATACACCTCAGTATTGTGTGTGTGCAAACATATGCACCTATACACAATATGCGTAGCAATCACCATTTGCACAAAGTGACCCATATATGTATTGTAATGCTATTGAGTGTATAGGTCACATGACACACATTGGATATGTGCAATGTTTAATGTTGCAGTTGTGTTGTAGCATGCCATGTCATGGCTGGCAATGGCATGTCCACAATATGTTCTACACTCACCATAACCACTGTACAATGGCTATGTTGAGCAATGGTATTCCATCAGGTATACATGCACCACTCATCCTGTGTGTATACATAGCATGCATGAGCTAAACAATTGTCCACAATTATCTGCTAAAGACACAGACACTGTAATCAGAAATGGATATCTATGTAACACACAGATACACATCCAGCCATGGTATGTATACCTGTGAGTGATGGTGCACAGGACATTGAAGAGCTTTTAATACTTGCACAGCAATGTTGTGTCCATGTACACATTGTGTTCCTGGGTGAGGCCAATCACTGAACAACAACACACATGCATCAAAGCCATGTATACTGTTATTAGCAAGGACTGTCTACCATCGCACTGCATGCTGTTTTGCAACAAACGTCCTGCATGCTGACACGTGTGATATGACTGTTTGGCTTGTGATTCTGTATCCCACCATCAACCGCTATTGAGTATGTTCTGGATTGCTGGTGGTGTGTTTGTGTGTGTGTGTGTGTGTGTGTGTGTGTGTGTGTGTGTGTGTGTCTGCTTTAGTGAGGAGTGTATTTGTGTGCATGTGTGCATGTGTTCATGTGTGTATGTGTGCATGTGTGCATGTGTTCATGTGTTCATGTGTGCATGTGTTGATGTATGCATGTGTGCATGTGTGCATGTGTGCAAGTGTGAATGTGTGCATGTGCGCATGTATTCATGTGTGCATGTGTGCATGTGTACTGACATCATGTACAGGTCATAAAGCGTGTTTCCTGTCTTCCTCTCACAGGTGCTGAGGTTGGGCTGGTACACTGGAGCAGGGAACCTGATGTCACTGACACAAATAGTGATAATGAGGATAGGTGTGTTGAGGCACAGGCATGTTTGCCAGGGTCTGTCATTGGGCCACCAATCGACAGTACACAAGTGTCCACCCCATCCATGCACACAGTCATACTGCCAATACATCCATCATCACCAATGCCCTTAGCTGAGGGACAGTGTACAGTCGGCAATGGCCAGGACAGTGTGGTATCTATGGCAAATGCATCCCGACACAGCAGCCATACCCAGATGTCTGGAATGGTACCACATAGGCAGATGTCCAGGGGTTCTCGTCGGAGCACTGCTGGCCATCATGCCCCTGGCAGACATGCCACAGGTCTTACAACCTCACGCATGTTCCAGGCTGTCATGGAGGCACAGACACGTATGGAATGGTACACCAGACAGGGACTAAGGGCATAGAGGGCACATAACACCACTTTAAATGACAGTATCTGTGACCTATCAGGTGCCATCCGTAATTACACTGAGGTCACTGATAGACATTGGGGTGAGACATTAGATGTCCTCCGCAATGTCATGTCCATATGTCAGGACAGTGCGGGACAGTTGAGACGTCGACGTGGACATATGCCAGCAACATCAGCAGCTGGCAGTCACCATGGACGTCCCTCTAGTCACAGCTGCTCCCGTAGTGCCAGTACCATCCCCAGCAATGTTGGGGGTGAGCTGTCCATAGACCATCGTAGAAGACCATGTGCACATGGCTCTGGCCAGTCCGAGCAGGGACCTGGGTCCAGTGTACATATGTCTACCTCTGAGTTTAGTACCCAGTCTGGCTTAGTACCTGATACTGTCAGTAGCACCCCTGCCAGGCACAGGTACTTTATCCATGGCCAGAGATGGTGATCTGTAAAGCCTGGCAGGTACATTCTGTGGCTGTCCCACAAATCTCCATATATGGCAGCTACATGGTGGAACTGTGTGCATGCAGACACACGCACACATAAACCAGTCACATAGGGCTAACACATACCCGCACACATTACATCAACATTGGCCCATACCAGTACTCTTGGTCCTCACACAAACACACACACACACACACACACACACACACACACACACACACACACACACACACACACACACACACACACACACAAACACACATACATGTCGATTGTATGGCTCAATGTAGGCCTCTGGCAAACCAACAACACACCCTGTGCATATGATGAAACCTGTGCCACCTCCTGTCATCTGTAACATTGATGCAGGAACAGGCTAACATGGTGCTGATGCACAGGGTGTCTTTATAGCAGTATAGCAATGTTAGCATGTTGTTAGCAGTAAAGTGTAATGATATCCTTGAAGGTGTAGCTGAGCAGGCATGATGTATTAAAGCTATGATTGTCAATGTAGTATTGTTTACACCAGTGTTAATTCCAATAGTGTATTGTCTGCCCACGTGCCACTTGGCTGATGTGTGTAGTATTGGCAGCATGTGTTAGAGAGTGGACAGTATGTGTGGTACGTGTGCAGCACAGATTTGCAGGTGTACATTTGTGAACATGGTGGAGGTGCACTGTCTGCATGTACATGCATAGTGAACACATGGGCAGGGTGACATGCCCTGTATTACACAGTATTAACACTCCATAGTTTCTATTGGTGGCCAGTATGCATTGTGCTACACACATTTTCGAACTTGGGTACATGTGTGTATGACATGGTTTGACACTGTGCTGTGGGTGATACTGTTACTATCTGTCATTGGTTTGCATTCTGGTAGTATACATAACCTCAACAGCCTGACCATAAACAATCATTAGATGATGTCTTGACAATTGACACACAGATGTAGGACACACTGTAACATTTGGATCCTTCAGGTATTATACTATGCCAGTAACCAGTGGTATTCACCTGCACCCATTCCTGGGACCACTCCTGTTTGGCATATAGCTCTCTTAGGTACAAGCAAACACAGTAGGGATATGTCCGTTCACGTATGGAAATGCATACTGTGGCCTATAATGCATTCTCCAGATGACACACACATCCTCCACAAGGGTATCATACAGACAGATACCTGTTGTCAAATCTATGCTGTAAAGCTATAAGCCAACTAAAACATAGTCATCCACCTTTACAAAACATAGTATCCCCACAGTACCACATAGATAGTAGCCCCCAACATGTTGAACAGGTACCGATGTGTACATACAGCCAAGTGTTACATCATCTCTCCTTTGGTAATTACATTTCCAAAGGTATTTTGAAATTCCTCGGTGGATCACATAAGCAATAGGGGGTCTGCATGCATATCCACAAAGGTTGTTGTACACCTATAATGAATAGCCATCACTGACAGATTTTGCTGCATTTGAACAGGTCTGAAATATACCTCAGGCATAAACCCTCACTCATACTATTCAATAGAAACCGTAATGAGTGTGTGTGACACGGATGACCTAGGCCAGGGATCACTGCAGTGGCTGGGCTTGTCACAAGCATAAAGATGTGACTTAAGGTCTGGAAAGTGGCAGCACACTCTGGCAAAGATAACAGATGTGTTCATGGAGAAAGCAGGGTTCCCACGTATGAAAGAATTGAGGTCACATGTACGTATATGTATTTGCCACACAGCTACCTGACATGTGCAATACACATACTGTTGTCATTGTGATATGTCATACAGTAGTAAAAGCAAAACTCACAACACATTGACTAACTGTGTCACACACATAGAGCACACACACACACACACCAAGTGCAGAATTCAAACCCCTACCTAACTACTTTTGGATACTAGAGCAGTACACAGTAACGCAGCATGCTATACACATTACTGGAAGCTCTCCGTTCCACAGGTATATTTGTAGGATGGTGACATCATCAGACTTGACAAAGATAAGTATACCACTTTTAAGGTGTTTTAGTAGTCTCCAAAAGGTTGCTCCTCTCCAAGGAGATACACACTCTAATACAGTTGTTAAGTGCAGAATTCAAACCCCTACCTAACTACTTTATAATACTAGACCAGTATGCATTTCCACAACACGCTATACACATTACTGGGAGTTCTCTTTTCTACAGGTATATTTGTAGGATGGTGACATCATCAGACTTGACAAAAATAAGTATATCATTTTTAAAGTGGTTTAGTAGTCTCCAAAAAGGTTGCTCTTCTCCAAGGAGATACACACACACTCTAATACAGTTGTCAAGTGTAAGATTCAAACCCCTACTTAATGATACCAGAGTTAGGTATGCATTTACACAATGCGCTATACATGTTACTGGGAGTTCTTTTTTCCACAGGTATATTTGTAGGATGGTGACATCATCAGACTTGACAAAGATAAGTATACCACTTTTAAGGTGTTGTAGTAGTCTCCAAAAAGTTTGCTCCTCTCCGAGGAGATACACACACACACATACTCTCATACAGTTGTCATGTGGAGGATTCAAACCCCTACCTAATTACTTTATGATACTAGAGGAGTATGCATTAACACGACACGCTAGACACATTACTGGGAGTTCTCTTTCCCACAGGTATATTTGTAGGATGGTGTCATCATCAGACTTGACAAAGATAAGTATGCCACTTTTAAGGAGGTTTAGTAGTCTCCAAAAAGGTTGCTACTCTCCAAGGAGGTACACATACTCTCATACAGTTGTCAAGTGCAGGATTCAAACTCCTACCTAACTACTTTATGATACTAGAGCAGTACGCATTTACACAACACACTATACACATTACTGGGAGTTCTTCTTTCCACAGGTATATTTGTAGGAGGGTGACATCATCAGACTAGACAAAGTGGGTTACATTAGGTGACATTAGGTGGGCTACATAGAAGGAATTTCTAAACACTTTGGCAATGTGATCATGAAAGGAGAGTTTACTATCTACCTGGGTCCCCATGGCCACAATTACATTCTCCGTACATACTGGATTACCACCTATGTGGTAATTTGTGTGCACTTTGTTTTATCCAAAGGGGATGACTATGCATTCTTTAGCATTCTGCTTGAGGGCATTGTTTTGATACCAGGTATCTGTCTCTGTAAGACCCTTCTGGAGGATGTCTGTGTCAGCCGTAGAGTCGATTATGGACCACAGTTAGCTGTCATCTGCAAACTTGTTCAGCCATACTCCTCCCGTGCTTTCCTGTACCTCTGAGCAGTATCTATTTAACAGGTGGGGTTCCAGGACCAAGACCTGTGGGATGCCATTTGTGACTGGTTTAGAGTCGGACATGGCACCCGCAACTCTGAACATGTGTGTTTGATCTGTGAGCCAGTTGGCCACCCATCCTGTGACATAGCTGTTAATGTTCAAGCTGGTAAGCTTGTCCATGATGCCAGAGTGGTGAATGGTGTCGAAAGCCCTTAGTGAGGTCCAGGTGGGCTGTGTGGACTACTTTCACCTCCATCTATGTCCTTGGTAACTGTTTCAAATAAGTCAACTAGGTTTAGGAGGCAGGATCTGCCTTTAACAAAGCCAAGTTGGGTAGAGTCCAGTGTCTGGAGGTCCCCAATGTCTCTGTTTATGGGTTCCATGATAATTTGCTCCATAGCTTTGCTGACCAGGCTGAGTAGGCCTATAGGGCAATGGTTTCCAGGTTCTGTTGTGGCACCCCCTTTGTGAAGCTGGATGACTGTTGCTGTATGCCATTCTTTGGGTACATAGCCTGTGGTAAGGTTGAGTCTGGACAGTGGATGTAGGTGAGGGTGTAGTTCCTTTTGGGGCTGGTGTAAGATGCAGCCTGGGACACCATCCAGTCCCATTGATGCTGTGTTCTTAGCTTTGGAGAGGGCTGTTTTTACCTGCATGTCCATGAAGTCTGGGGCTCTGCATTCTTCTGGGATGGACACAGGCCCTTTTGGGGGTAATGGGGGGGGGTTTGCACTGAACTTGTCCCCCAGGATGTGGGCAATGTAAGTTGGTTCAGTGTATTTCTTGCCATTTTGCAGTAGCTGACAGCATATTTGGAAGTTGCCACCTAAATGTTTGGTATAGCTAATGAAGGCTTTGTGGTTGTTATTCTTACATTCCTTGGCAATTTGTCTTTAGAAACTGGCCTTGGATTATTTTATGAGTGATCATTGTTTCTTCCTAATAATGATCAGTGATGCCTTTCCTTTTGTGAAGTTTGCTCTATCATGTGTTTGTTTCCTCCTTCTGTTGTATAGCTTATTTATGAGCGACGACCACCAGATTGGTTTCTTATTTTTGGAGGAGTGCATCTTGGTTTTATTTGGGATGTCTCAATCCATGCATCCCTGTAGATGCTCATAGAATGCACTTGTAAATGATTCGGCAGATTGTATAGCATTATCCTATAGCAAGGGGGCTTTGGAACTTTCCACTTTGGTCTTGGGAAGTGTTTGCTTTTGAAAATGTCTTCACAGTGGTTTCCTTGACTGGAGGGGGGGATGGGATGTGGATGTCCAGTGTGATTACTTTATGATCTGATATTACCAGTGAGGGGTTTATCTCTGTTGTGGAACACTGGTATCCCATGTTGGTGATGATCAGGTCCAGTATGTTGTCACCTCTAGTGGGCGTGGTGACCAGCTGTTCCAGGGTGTTTGAGTTTTTAAACTCTAGGAAACACTGGGCAAAGGACGTACATGAGTAATTCTCCCAATCAATGTTTGGGTAGTTGTAATCTCCTCATATAATGGTGTTTGATAGGGCCTTTATATTTTCCACTGTTCTCAGGAATACTGAGTGAGGTTCCTGAGACAAGGTAGGTGATCTGTAGCAGGCTACAATCTGATAAGCAGCTTTGCCCAATGTTAGTTGCACTTGCATGGTCTCCAAGGCCTCATGCTGTGCCACTAACCTGAAGGTGTGGGTATCCATAAGGTAAATGGATACACCCCTTCCTTTTGTATTTCACTCGTGGTTTTGGGGCCAAAGATCAGAGGGATTGTGAGTGTTTTACATGGAGCATCTCCAACAGCTCTGTGTTTGACATAGCTTTGTATGTTAGGCAGAGATCACCTCTGAGAAGGCGATAAGCGAGAGAGTACAGCTGGAGCATTTTGAGATGGTCTGTGTATAGCATGTATTTCAGGCCGCTAATGCTCTTTGTGAGGTATTTCTGCAGGCTTTCTAGTTGTTGTAGATGTCTTGTGAGGTACATAGCAAAAGGGGCATTGTACTCTATTATGGATCTAGTGAGTGATGAGTAGAGGGGAACAATGTCCTCTTCTATTCTGCATGAGACACCTTTTGTGATGAGGTGTGCCACATAGAAGGATTTTCTGACTACTGTGGGGATGTGATTATCACAGGTGTGTCCACTGTCCACCTGTGACCCAAGGTCTCTTATCACACTTTCAGTGTTAAGTATACTACCGCCTATGTTGTAGTTCATGGCTACAGAGTTTTTACCAAAGGGGATGACAATGCACTTTTTGGCATTGAACTTGAGGCCATGGCTTTGACACCAGGCATCTGTCTCAGTGAGGCCCTTTTGTAGGATGTCCACATCTTTAGTATTTGCAATTATGGCTCCTAGTTTGCAGTCATCTGGAAACTTCATTAGCCACAGACCTTCCATGTTAAAGTTTACTTCAGGGAAGTAGATATAAAACAGGACAGGACCCAGAACTGATCCCTGTGGTACTGCACTCATCACTGGTCCAAAGTCATACTTGGAGTCTGGTACTTTCACAGTGTGTGTTCTGTCAGTGAGCCAGTTGGCAATCCATCTTGTGACATAGCAATTTATACCTAGTTTAGTGGGTTTATCTATAATTCCAGAGTGGGGGGATGGTGTTGAAAGCCGTGGCAAGATCTACATAGACTGTGCGAACCACCTTACCCTTGTCTACGGTTTTGGTGACTGCTTCAATGTCATCTATCAGGTTTAGGAGACATGATCTGCATTTTACAAACCCAACATGGTTGTGGTCCAGAGTTTGGAGATTGCCAGTGTCTTTTCTTATAAGTTGTATGATGATACATTCCATGGCCTTGCAGAGCAGGCTCATCAGGCTAATGGGGCGCTAGTTCCTGGAGTCCGTGGTGTCTCCACCCTGTGCACCATTCAGCAGGTACAAAGCCTGAGGTGAGGCTATGACTGAACATGGTACGTCGGTGTGGTGCCGGTTCGTTCTGTAGTTTGTGTGGAACACAGCCTGGGAAGTTATCTGGTCCCATGGATGCTGTGATACTGGCTTTGGAGAATGTTTTTTACCTGTGCAGCCGTGATGACAGCAACTTTGCAGTCTTCCATTATAGAGATGTGCTCTTTCATGGGTGAGAGGGGGGTAAAGATAGCACTGATCCTATCTGCCAGGATGTTGGCAATATCAGTTGGGTCTGTATATTTAGTGCCATTGAGCTGTAACTCAGAGCAGATCTGAGTGTTGCCATGACATGGACCTGTCTGTTGGGCAGAGATCTCCTGAGTAGACAGTATGCAATAGAGTACAGATTGAGTTAAATTCAGTCTTGTTGCATGGGGCAACTGTTTGAGGCCAGTAATCCTCTTGTTGAAGTACTTCAGTGGTCTTTCCAGCTGCTGAAGTTGCCTAGTCAGATTCATCGCAAGTGTGTTGTGGTACTCTCTGATGAGTCTGATGACTGATGAGTAGAGGGAACCTCCTTTGACCTACATGCAAAGACTTTGGCAGTTTGTGGGAACACACAGCATGATTTTCTTACCACTTTGTGAATGTGTTTCTGGAAGTAGTGATGGCTATCCACATGTGTCCATAGATCCCTTATCACCTCCATATTTAGGGTGTTGGCACCTATGTGATATTTGTATGACTGTAGCTCGAGGCCGTAATTTTGACACCGCATCTGTCTGACTGAGACCCTTTGAAGGATGTCTCTGTTGTCCCAAACATCGATTATGACAACTTTTTTGCAGTCATCCACAAACTTTGCTAAACATAGCCCTCGTGTGTTTGGCTGTATTTCTGAAAGTATACACCAAACAGGAGGGGTCCCAGGACTGAGCCATGGGGGACAGCAGTTGTTACCAGCTTGAATAGGAGACCACAATTCTTACCTTGTGTGATCTATCTGTGCCCCAGTTGGCAATCCATCAGATGACATACATATTTATGCACAGGTTGTTGATTTTGTGGATACAACATGTGTCTGGGATGTTGGCAAAGGGCTTTTCAAGGTCTTATGTGTAGCTCATTTCATTGATGTATATCCTGGGTGACTGCCTTGAAAACAGTCTAGCAGGTTTGGGAACCATGATCTGCCCCTGACCAAACCAAAATTGGTAGGGTTCGGTGTTTGTAGGCTCCCAATAGCTCTGTTTATGAGTTCCATCATGATGGACTCCATGGCCTTACAGATCAGGCTTAATAGGCTTATAAGACAATAGTTCCTATGGTCTGTTGTGCGCCAACACTTGTGGAGTGTGCCAAACATTGCTGTAACACATTCAACAGTTTCATCCTGTACAGAGGGTGAAGCTCAACAGACTGTTCAGGTGCAGGGTCTGTTTGTTCTGGAATTCACTTATGACACAGCTAGGGAAACAATTTAATCCCATAGACGCCGTGTTTTCAGGTTTGGAAGGAGCTGTTTACCCATTCTATATGTGATATCTGTGCTTTCACAATCTCCAGGTATGATGAAAGGGCCTTTTGCCAGTGAGAGGGGGGTATGTATGTATGACCCTGTCTGACAGGATCTTGGCAATGTCAGTCATTTACAGTTTGCACTGACTCAGGACATATATGAGTGTACATTGCTATTTATGACATAGCGGAATGAAGCGTCATGGTTTTCTATGGACTCCTTCACAGATTCTTTTGCCAGGATATGGATTGGATAATGTTTGGAGTGCACATTGTTTATTGATGATACTGATTGCAGGTTTATTGATCTCCTTTGCTTTTTCACTTTCTGTGAACAACTTAAGTACTTGTGGTACATAGCTTGATTATGACAGGGTTCCAATATATTATATGTGTCTGTTTTCATATAACTGTGTGCACAAAGCAGGACTGGTGAATAGTGACAGGTTCCTGGGGTAAAACATGCAACTGCCAGATATGTGTGGCCCACTGCTGTACTCAGACATGGCCTATGTGTGTGAGCATGTCCAGTATGACCTTTCAGTATGTTGTTGCCTGACATTTGCTTCATTTATTTAAGTGTGTGAGCATGCTCAGTATGACATTTCAGTATGCTGCTGACTGAAATCCACTACATTTATTGAAGTGTGTGAGTATGCCCGGTATAGACATTTATGCTATATGTGTGTGGAAAATCAAGTTGTATTTTTACTGCAGGGCTTACCTTTGTATCATAACTCAACAGGGATCATGCTGTGCCTGCATTGCTTCCATGAGACACTTTTCATAGACTTATCAACATTTCTACATACAAGGGGGACAGCTATTCTTTGTACATTTCTACCCAGGGGCACACCTGATTGTTACTGTGGGTGTACATAGGATGAGGGGTTCACCTGACACTTATACACATTTGCTAGGCCTGCACTGCTATGTAAGGTACACCATTTCAGTCTGTACTGTTACCTATCGTACTGGCTTGAGGCATACTACTGTACTACAGATCTTAGCATCCAATGTCACGTATATTAGATTGCGACTTCATAGCCTACCCAACCCACATCACACCACCTGGCCTGCTGTTCTCTGTCTGCATAGGCCTGTGGGGGAGGTTACCCATATGCCTCTTTAGGGGCATGATACAGCATTTCTTTGTGTTTGCATTAGTGTACAATTGTCCTGCTGTGTCTGTGCCAGTGAAATGCTGTCATGGCTTAGTGGTTCAATACTGTGACTATAATGCACAGTATCCTGGGTTCAAGCCTTGTCACTGCTTTTTATTTTCGTGCTGTGCAGACCAGACTGCTTAAGGAACAGTAAAGCAAATATGAGCATGTTTACCTGACTTTGCTCAACTTTGACCGACTTTGCCTGACCTTGCCCAACATTGGTTAACGTTGCCCGACGTTGCGCTAGTTAGCGTGGGCAATGTTGTTTACATATACTAAATAGTGGTAAAAGCTGCTTAGCACTGCTTTATATTGCTTAAAACATGGCAATCATGCCTCAGGTGGTGCTGCAGGGCTGCCTATGTCGGATGCACATAGTACACTCCTTATACATGTTTGAAAACAGGTAGTGTCAAGTTAGGCATCCCTTTTATTTTATGTGCGAGTCAGAGAGAGGTATAATTTCCAGGGTTCCTACTGAGCCAGTGTATGTGCTATGCGTTGCCTCTTTGCCAAGGCCAAGGCATACTGGGCACACCTCCTTCTGCCTACTGGGGCAGGCTCAGGTTGTTCCTCCTCTGAGTCACACTCTGCCTGTGATGGCCTTGGCAATGGTGGGGGGCTGTTTGGCTCTGCCCCATGCTGTTCCTGTTGCAGCTGTGTTCGCAGGATCATATTGTGTAGTATGGTACATACAGTGACAATCTGGGTACATGTAGTTGGTGAGTACTGCAAGGCTCCACCAGATGTGTCCAGGCACCGGAACCATGACTTGAGCATCCCAAACACATGCTCGATTACATTTCGTGTTTGTGCGTGTGCCTCATTATGGAGTTCTTGTTCAGGTGCGTGTGCGTGGCGTCAGGTGCCAGATATGGGAATCATGGTAGCTTCCAGGGCAGCCAACACACACATTCAGTATTATGCCCTGGGCATCGCACATGACCTGGCAGTTGATGGAGGGGAAGCTTTTGTCATCAGCCATGGCTCCACTGCATATCCAGCATCCCCCACTAGGTGACCGCCAGGGATGTCCCCATTGGCAAATGTCTGGTACAGCTGCGTCAGGTGCCAGATATGGGAATCATGGTAGCTTCCAGGGCAGCCAACACACACATTCAGTATTATGCCCTGGGCATCGCACATGACCTGGCAGTTGATGGAGGGGAAGCTTTTGTGGTTGATGCAAGCCCTACCCCGCTCACCAGCTGGTGCTTTGATGTGTATGTGATTGCTGTCTATTGCACCCACTACCTCAGGGTATTCCGCTATTTGCTGGAAAAGATGCATATTGCTGGCCAATGCCTCACGTGAATTGGGAAATATACATGATCACCGACATGTGCTGACATGGCATTAAGAAACTGGTGCAGTACCCTGGATGCTGATGCCTGTGAAATCCCCATCATATCACCAGTTGGTCTCTGGAAGGTACCTGTTGCTAGCATTCTTAGGCCAACACGTACCTTGGTTTCCACTGGGATGGGTTCCCCTCTGTTGGTTCTGTGTGTGAGACATGGCCTGCACAGCTCAACAATTTGCTGCAGGAGGTCTCTGTCTACTCTATAGCGCTCCACTATCTCCAGCTCATGTAGCCGCTGGTAGGTTTCCCTGGGTCTGTACACTCTTCTCCATCTCCTCACTGTGGGTTGCTCAGCAGCATTCGCAATGGCACCACCCTCAGCATCTTGCACATGTTGGCTTATAATAGCAATGGCAGCCCCTAACATTTACTTGTCTGAGTTAAGCTTTTTAAGTTTTCACTCTTTGTATACTACAGTGTTGCAGTGTTTTTGAGAAAAACATGGGGAATGTTGTTTGCAGAGTTTTAAGTGCTGTGCTGGGCTGGGCTGGGCTAGTGTACTGCCTGTGCAATTGGCTGATTCTGATTTATTTCACCTGGCAGCTCTGCTAGTTCTCTTTGGTTAACTTCCTACTACTTCTTTTCCTTCCTTTTCCCTTTCTGTTTCCACAAGGGGCAGCGCTGTGCAAATAAGCGCAAACACGCACACACGAGTGCACACGCGCACACAGGCTTACACAGGCTTAGATGGGTGCACACACGCGCACACAGGCTTACACAGGCTTACACAGGCTTAGACGGGTGCACACGAGTGCACACAGGCTTACACAGGCTTACTGGCGTGCACACGCGTGCACACAGTGTAAGCACGTTTGCAATAAATTTCAGATATATCCACGGCATACACCTTCAGTTTTTGGGTTTCAGCTAGGACAACTGTAGACACGCCTTTTGCAATCTTGAGCAACTCATGTCAAACACAAGCCACTCTGCTGCAAGTCACAATCCCAGCAATACCTCCAAAGATCCTCACCAAAAAAGCAATAAAGCAGGAAAAGTCAGGAAACACAAAGATGAGGACCACCACGATTATGCAGCCAAACGTAGAAACTTCTTTATTTGTTACAGGACAGATGAGCGCTTTCACGTACAAAAACAGTACGCTTCTTCAGATCTAATTTACTTGTGTCTATAGCAGAGCTTATATAGTACTGCTCATTTGATTTAATTGCTATGCTCATTAAATGCTAAATCAATTATCATTCTAATTAACATTTCTAATGATGCTCTAACACAAAGAGACAGTATTTTAAGGTAATAGCTGTTGCTAAAGCTAGACTGACAAGTAGCTAAAAACACAAAAACACTAAACGCTTCCACATTACTAAATAAAAAGACATTTAGTCTATGTATCTATAAAAGCTCACGCTAAATAAAACATATATTATTTGACATACATCTTACATTAATTCATATTAGCATACTGCTATATAAAACATATATTACTTAGTTACTCTTAAAATATGTATATAACAATACTTGCAAAAATATATATATGATGCATTCTTAAAGGAAACATGTCTTAATATATAAATAGTAGGTTACATAAAACATCTGTGCATCTGACAACTCAAATCATGGCTTTATAAATACTTTACATTTATAATATTGGTGTTCAGTATCAAAACAACAACAAAGACAAGAGAAAATCAACTGCTATTACATATTCATATATCACAGAAACTATATGTATGTTGTCATTATAAAGCACTCTTATATGGTTAATGGATATATATCATTATTAAACCTTAAAAAGTCTATGGACTAACTGAGCACTAAATTCTATATTGATATGTAATTCCATTTATAGCTACCCTAGCCAAAAAATGTAAATATATATATATATATATATATATCTTCTGGACTCCATATGGTAGTCCTGAGCACTAAAAATGGGGTGAACGGGTAAATCCATAGTATAATGAAAAAGGTATATGTAACTCATCCATAACCATATGTAAAAACAAGAGCATAAGTATGAGTCTATAACGGAGTTAGCATACTAGTATCTGTGGTTGTTAGTGCTCTAGATATGTATCTCCCTCTCATTGTTATAAAACATATAGTTCTTAGAGGTTATTATACTCAATGTATGCCTAGCTGAAGCTAAATATATAAGATAAGAGTGTGGAGTCAATAAAATAGTGTAATGTACATATATCAAAGAACATTCCATATTATAGGTGGAATTGGATTTAATGTAATTTCATAAAATCTACTTAAAAACTAACATTATGTATAAAATGTTTAATAATAATGTATATAATATAATATAGTAATAATAAATATTATAAATAACATTCTGCTCCAATAAGCGTACAGTCTTTCAGACATACCCCCTCATGATGTCACCTATCTTCTACTCTACTACTCCCCTACTCCTACACTTACACTCTAGGGACATGGCTCACATGCCAGGGAAAATTGGGATTCACTATCCTTATCCTCATTTGCATAGGATTGCCTACTAATGCTTGGTTACATCTCTCAAACTGAGCTCCCCCCCTTAGCAACCACCACTCAGTAGCCATGTTGTCTTCAGCCTGCCATTCACCTGCATGGCAGAATAAGCTTTTTATTAAAAATGCCTATTTTTGGCTATTTTTTAATAATTTTCTGCTTTTTAAAGCGCCGCACATTTGCGCGTTGTTGCGCTATGCTTAAACATCGGAGATCAGGGAAAAAAATAAAACTTAATTTTGATTAATTTTCAACCTATAAAAATGCCAGTGGCCTTATATTTGGCATTGGCATGCTTCCTCAACTGGATGCATCCTTTATTTGGAGCTGTCATAGCTCCGTTTAGCTATTTGTAGAACGGTACTCCGTTACCAACGGACTACATTTCTGCAAATAACACTGCTCTTCCACGGACAGGTTAGTGGTTCCTGGATCGCAAATTTACCTCATTTGCATGCATTTCAGCAGCAAATGAGGTAATTTGCATACCATAACACTGTCCGTGCAACAGTAGTTTTAGGAGCTCTCATGCACGCCCCTGCTGGCTATTGCTGAATCGCTTGGCAAACATATTGCCTGTCTGATGTCTTACACTACTCTTAGACTCCATGCAAGCCTTCATGAATCCAGCCCACTGTCTTTTACCAAGTGCATTTGTGTTTATTGTATGAGATCATATAATGTCTGACAAATGGTTTGAGACATAGCTGATAAGGGTATTTGTACCAATTCACATGCACAATTAATAAATTATGACTAAAATGTCCATACTACAATATGTTTGAGTTAATTTTACATTAACTCAATAAAATCAGTTGAATACTTATCCTCCAAATGTGCTTTATTCACATAAGAGTGGCAATTCATGTAAGAGTAACTACCTTATGCTGGTGTATCAGTAATATCAATTGGTACAAGAGTGAAGATGACACTTCTGCGGTGGTGCAGTGGTAGCGTTGTTGCCTCACAGTAAGAGGTTCTCCCATTTGATTCTTGGCTGGAGTGCAGGGAGTGTCTTCTGTCTGGAGTCTGCATGTCCTCCCCACGGTTGGGTAGGCGTTCGAAAGACATGCGTAAATGGGCGTGCTTTCGTTGAAGGTTGAACGTTGAGCTGGCACCTTGGCGTTCACGAAAATCTACTGCCAATCATTAGCGGACCGGAGTTTCGCTGTGGCAACCCCTAACTGGGAAAAGCCGAAAGACAACAACAACAAGAGCGAAGATGACTACTTCACATTTGACTGCCACAGTGCATGCCACAGCTAAAATGCATGCACTATTTTATGCACTATCTGAATTGCTTAGTGGGTACACTGCCTTTGAATCAGAAGTTTCTGTGTGGGTGTGGGTGTGGGTGGGTGTATGTGAGCGCAGAGATGGTAAAACTGTTGTGAACTGCTGTGAAAAGTCTACATATAGAGTAAGGTTTAGGAAGGAATTCCATAGTCCTTGCTATAACCCAGACCAAACCACTGTTGTATTGGATGACTATATAATCATGTAGTATTTATTAAATATTATGAACTCTGATTTGGCATGCAGTCTGCACCTTTGTTTCATCAGGCAATGTGCAAATATTTCTGAGACCTAACTACCATATCAAAACATTATATTTCCATATTTTACTGTAATGCATAATTTTAATACTGAGATTCAGAATTAATCACACAGTTTGTCTTTCCTCACACTTCATATTAAAATGCATGTGTTTAAACTGCAAAATAAAAGTTATCAGTAGCTGAGATGAATATGAGAGGCATTATTTTTCTGGCTACTAGATTTAGAGATCTGTAGAGGTGCAGCTCATACAAAATACAATAATACCGTTGGGTATAATTAGCCATGTTATGTATTTAATTGTTTTGAGGGTCATTCTTTTCTAACTTTACATCATAGTTCCAGAAGTGTATGGTCATATTTCTACTAAATTATTTTATGTGCTATATGCCGTCACATAGAAGAGGAACATGGCTGGTGCTCAGTTATTTTAGGTAATGAACCCTGTAGACAGATAAATACTTCCTTTATGTCAGTAGACATCTCTAACAGCAAACAGGAAGTTTATACTTACTGCAGATGCACTGAGGGCAAACAGTGCTAAGTGTAAAAATACATTAAAATTAGGATTCATTGAAGCAGGGAAGTTCCCTTCTGCATACATAATACAGGCCTCAGAATCAGAGTCTAAATGTATTAATTAAGCAATGGACTGAGAACAGTCCATGAAAATGTAGGTTTGAATTCCGGATATATATTTTTTTCACATCAAACCAAATTCAAGCTCTGTTATTAAATGTCATATCATGGAAGCTAACAAATGAAGGCAGAGAGGTTGAATCCATAATCTGTTGTATTAATGTATGCAGTGACATGTCCTCCCCAGCCATAATCATTATTAGGGTACCATGATTCTGGTGTACCATTCAATCCCTGCTATTAATTAGAGAAAATTACTGACATCATCTAAAATGTAGAAGAAATAGCACCAGCTATGCATTTGAAAAGCCTTTCATATCAAGTAAAGTGAAGACTACACTAACCTCAGTGTACTCAAAGAGGTCAAGGTCACCTGAACTGATAATGGGATAGTTAGACAGTTCAGCAGGACATGTCACTGCATTCATTGATCTTACTGTCGTTTCTCTGAAATTATTGCATACTCCCAGAGCAATACTTTACAGACATCCCGCGGTGGTCAAAAACATTGTTAATAAGACATACTGTAATAGCACTTAATGCATATCAATATCTGGCTGGGAGATATTGATTATCAGCTACTAAACGTGACATCAAAACCTCCATCATGGGGCAGATTTCTTTGAAGAGAGAACAACGCACTGTCAAAACTATAAAGGAGGAGTAGAAGAAAGAAAGGCAGACGACCTGCAGGAAATGTGTAGGTCGGACCCATGGAAATATCCGACTTCTGAATGTGGCGTGTTCTATCTGGATTATTAAATTATTTATAGACTCTGTAAGTGAAGCATGCCAAAGAACATCGATGAAAGAAGGGACTGCTACCAAGATCACTAATGCTAGATTATGAAAGCAGCCATATAGTGGTTGATACTTTACCTATTCACTGTCAAATGATTCAGACTGAGAGACACTTGGATTCCTTTCAGCATCTAAAGGATGGGAAGGAAACACAAACCTAAACACTGCTGCCGCTTACAGAAACTTTGGGCATGATAGTTACAGAAATCAGAAAGACCATAAAATGTTCCACACCAAACCAAATTATTGCAATACCTTTGCTAAATACTTAGAACAAGCTCCATAATATCGTGCCATCCACACCAAGTGTATGCACATGTAGGGTGACACTAAAGAATGGCCCATTGTCACACACCAGCTTTTACAGTGCTGACATATTTATATGCTAAATCTGCCAGTATGAGGTCTTGAAAATTTTATTAAAAAGAAACATATGACTAAATGTGAAAATATAGTCTTAATAAGCTACAGACCCTCCCACTTTCAGTGTAATTATTAACATAATAGCTATACCCAAAGTTAGTGCCAATTGTCAGAAGTCCTTGTACTGTAAAGGAATATATGGTGTCAGTGTCATTACTTCAAAATAAGGCAATTCATCACTTTAAACCAAAATGCGCAATTTCAATAAATTAATAACATTTTTCAGATTGACTTATAGAATTTTTATCCAACTCAAATGCAGATGAATAAATAGTTACACATGACATTATGTAATTTGCCCAGTTGGAGAATGCTTATTGAATTTTTATAACATTGTTAAGATCATAAATATTTTTTTTTTTCTGAGGCGACATGTTAACATACTTATATGTTCTATCATGCATAAGTGCAAAGCAAGATAAAGCCATAGTGCAATGCCTGACTGAGATGCCCACATGTTGGATGGAGAGCACAGCTCATTAATAATCAAAAAATCAATATAGCAATGCAAGTGATCAACTGCAGGTGATACTTGCAAAATGGAATGAAGACAAATGCACAGAACAAGCTTTTTAAGTACTTTATTGTGTGTATGTATGTATGCATGTATGTATGTATGCATGCATGCATGTATCTATTTATTGATTTGATTGATTGATTGATTGATTTGTTTGTCTGTTTATTGGCAAGACCTATTTTGTTGTAAAGATGAAATAAGTTATTTTTTCTTTTCAAACAGCAAATTATTAAATACTTTAGTAAAATACAGTTGCTTAAAAAGTATTTTTCTCACTTTAATATATTGTTTCAAGCAGTAGACATTTCAGATAATTAAATGTAAAGATGAAGAGAATGATTTCAACAGCTCTGAGTGTCATTGAAGTTGGTATAAATGTTAGTAGGTTTTTTGAGATTTGTTAATTTTTTATATCATAATATGAGTCTTTTGAAAACTTGATTTAAATTTTCAGACAGAAGAATTAAAATTGGTGTCTAGTTTGGTAAGTGTTTATAACTGCCAAATTTCAAAAGGCTATAGCATGCTGTTAATGGACTCCTTTGTGTTGAGCTACGACAAGGTCAACGTGTAATTGTCTTACAAAGTAAATTGCATATATGAGCAGTATAATTATTATTGAGCATGTAACTACAATAAGTCTCAGAAATACTTCTCAATGTTGGGTCCTGAGTAGAATGTTTTAAATATGTCTAAACTGCTGATCATTTTTGAAATTATAATTCTGCATTTAATTTTCTCACTAACTGCATATTTGACAACCTATAAATGTTAATGTAAAAATTTTAATTTTGCTACAATACGACCTCTACTTCAATTGTTTTGAGAATGGATCATCTTGTCAATTTTGTGACGTTTAGAATGAAATGTTTGTTCTTCTGAATATGTCAACAATGAATCATAGTTAATAAAAGTTTTTCTTTTAATTCCATTTGTAAGGGTGATTGGTCAAGGGAGACAGTGCTGCTAGAGATGCAGGTTCAAGTTCACATTTTTAAATAAGTCATTGAACCCTTTCTCAAAGTTTCTTCCTCTCTCTCTTTCTCTGTTACTTTTAGTTACATGGGTTAACATATTAACACACATGGCATTGTTCATGGTTTTCAGGATTAACAACACTTTGGGTAAGTCATTAACTCACTAATACATTTTTATGTATGAAAAATAGTTCAGCTGCACTTAAGTTCTGGTACTATTGTTGAAGGTGGCAGTTGTGGGTGTTGGACAAAGATCTTGCAAATGCATTTTTTAAAATAAAACCATGTTGCATTTGTAGTTGCATTTTAATGCTTTGTAATGTTCATCTATGGGCTTAGCTTGTAGCTGAAATGTTCTGCCATCTTAAAATTTGCTTAAAAAATTTATCTATGCATACGGTACAATGATTAAAGTGGCAACTGTTTCAATGACCTGGAAGCAAGGACAAAGCACTTTTCCAGTATTTTGGTGAAGAGTCTTTGTTGAGATTGTAGGTCTTACTAATACATTTCTGGCTATATTGGGAAAAAAGTGCAAAAACGTGTTAAAAAGTGAGTGAAAGTACAGGCTAAAGCTCTGTATTGATTTGCAGCAGCTGATTCTTGCTCATTGTTGGACCTCATATTGTTCTTAGACTCCACTTAAAGATTACACTGGGAAAGCACTAGGGTCGTGCCTTTTTGAATATTGGGATGGATTCATTAACAGCTACATGATAGCTAGCTATTTGGTATTCATAGCACACGATTTTTAGAGCTGTCAAACACAGGTAAGTGGAAGAATATGATAATAAAAGCAGAAAGAGCCAAAGTACATGCTAATTAACAAATCCAACATGGAGAAACTATTCAGGAACCTATAAAGCAACTGTGCACACTCACTATAGGCTTTTGCCTTGCACACCAAACCTCACTGGAATACAGCATGATTACACTTGGAAAATAACGTGTTAGGGGGTCGATGCTGCTATTATTATGCTGTATGTGCAGCAGGCTTTAAACCAGGGTGCTGCTGCTTCCAGACCTCAGGTAAGAAGAAGAAGGGTGCTTAGACCCCATCTGATTTATCATAGACTTCATGAGACAGAACTTGTAGAGTATGCAACCTCTACTGCCACACCTCAGGCCGCAGGGGAAATCATGGAGAACCCATCCCAGTGCAAAGAAAGCTATATTTAGCATTACATATACTAGCTACTGGTACTTTCCAGAGACCTACATGGCATATATTTGGGATGTCACAGGCATCAGCCTCTATAATATCACATCAGTTTTTAAATGCAATAATAGTAAATGTAAGGGAGCATATCTGTTTCCCATGAACCCCATTTGGGAAAGCAAAAGCGATGCTGGACTTCTATGCAGTATCACACTACCTTGACCTCGTCAAGACTTTTGACACCATTCCCCACTCGGGTATTACAGAAAAACTCACCAGCCTGAACATAAACCCCTACGTCACCAGATGGGCTGCCAACTGGCTTACAGATGGAACTCACATGGTAAGAATAGCGGGCTCCATGTCCGATTCTAAACCAGTCACAAGTGGTGTCCCACAAGGCTCAGTCCTGGGACCCCTACTGTTCAGCATATACTTCTCAGAAGTACAGGCAAACACAGGAGGACTATGGCTAACCAATGACTGCAAACTGGGAGCCATAATTGACTCTCTGGCTGACATGGACATCTTCCAAAAGGGCCTTACTGAGATGGACACCTGGTGTCAAAGTCATGGCCTCAAACTAAATGCCAAAAAATGCATAGTCATCCCGTTTGGGAAAAACAAAACACCCATGGATTACCACATAGGTGGCAGCCCCCTTAATACAGAAGAGGTAATAAGAGATCTGGGGACCCAGGTAGATAGTAATCTCACCTTTGACAATCATATTGCCAAAGTAGTTAAGAAATCCTTCTATGTGGCCCATCTAATTACTAAAGGGTTTGTATCTAGAAATAAAGAGGTTATAGTGTCCCTCTACTTGCCATTCACCAGACCTATCATAGAGTACAATGCCCCATTTGGGATGTACCTCACAAGACACTTTCAACAGCTGAAAAGACCACAAAAGTACCTCACCAAGAGGATTACTGGCCTCAAACATATGTCCTATGCAGCCCGACTGAAAAAACTCCGGCTGTACTCAGTGGCATATTGCTTACTCAGAGGTGATCTCTGCCTGACTTACAAAGCCATGTCCAACTCAGAACTGATGGACATGCATCACCTAAAGAAATCCAAGTCACAGCGAGCCACCCACTCTAGTGAACTAAACCTCACCACAACAATAAATAGAACATGCTGGAGGGATACTTTCCTGTCACAGAGACTCCCCATGCTTTGGAACAAAATTCCAAAATACAATAGGCAGAGCCCCTCACTAACACTCTTCAAGAGAAACCTTGACGTGGATGGGTAATAGAAAATACACCCCTGGGATCACTTCATTGGCTCTGCTTGACAGAGGATCAGTAAATTAATCAATGGAGCAGCGAAAGCCGACACACTCTGGCTAGGCTTATAAATGCCCTTGGGCAGATAGCCTAGTACCTACCTATGAACCTATTAACCTATGAACTTCCCCTTAAGTGTTGGGGGCCATAGATTGCACACATACAGAAATAAAAATCTTGAGAATAAGGAAGCAGGTACATCAACAGAAAAGGTTTCCACTCAATAAACTGTAAGGTTGTCTGTAATGACAAAGAGATCATCTACAATGCCCTTGCAGTTAATCCAGGCATTTTCCACAACTCACATATTTGGCACACTTGTGACCTCTACACCAAGTTTGCTAGGGTAACATTCCTCAAGGGCATCTAGTAGGAGATCATCTACAATGTCTGTGCAGGTAGCCCAGGCAATTACCATGACTCACATATATGGCACACTTGTGAGCTGTACACCAGATTTGCTAGGGGTAACATTCCTCAAGGCCATCTATTGGGGGATGCAGGTTATGCACTGGAACCCTGGCTCATGACAACCATGAGAAACCCATACAACCCCACTGAGCTGGTATACAATGAGGCTCACACTCAAACTACAATATCATGGAATGAGTGTTTGGACTGCTGACATCAAGGTTCTGTTGTCTAGACACATAAGGAGGTGCACTGCAGTATGAATCAGGCACCTCTGCTAAAATATTTACAGTCTGTACCATGTTATATAATGTAATACTCAGGAAATGGCTTTAACAATGACAGCAAAGGGCAAGACCACAGTTTCAAGAACCACAGTCAGGGTCAACAGTAGGAGTAGCTACAGATGAAGAGTCTTAAGTGAGACCCACCAGCTGCAGATGATGCTGGCAGACTGAGACGTGCACAGTACGCTCTGGGTCTGGTTAAGAGGCAAAGGAAAGGAAAGGAGGCAAAGGAACTAACCTTAAGTTGGTTAGCCATGAATTACCCCCAAGAAACCATTATACTGGGTGATTTCAACATTGACTGGTCCCAGTTCTCTGACCAGACAAATCCCCTACCTATCAACCTACATGGCTACTCCCAAAATATTACATCTCCCACTAGAATTGGAAATACTAGGCAAAAAGAAAGCACTATCGACTGGATTCTTACCAATAAAGATTCACAAAATTATACTACAGGGACCCTCCCCAATGATCTTAGTGACCACCTTATCACTTTCATTATGAAACATAAATTGATGTTCACAAGACCTCTTATCTATAGACTAGTTAGAAATAAGAAGAAATTCCTCCCAGTGCAATTCCTAGACGAACTCAAATCGTGTAACTGGTCCATGTTAAAAACACTTCCCCTAGACGAGAGTGTGGATTACTTCAATGACACATTCCTAAAGATACTAGACACTCATGCACCAAATCGTCTTATCAGATCAAAGATTCGCGTAGCACCTTGGCTAACCAAAGAAACTAAATTGAAAATTAAGCTCAGAGACAAGGCATGGGATAAGTGGCGAACCACGAAAGCACCCCTAGATCGCATTATATTTCAACAATTTAGAAATTCTACAAAATCCAATATCACTCAGGATAAAAAGAACTATTACTGCCACCTCCAGGACAAACATCAGAATAACCCAAAGAAGTTCTGGGCAGGTTTTAACAACCTCCTTCATTCTGGGAAGCCTACCACCCCTACCCCCGTGAAACTTACTGGTAAAGATCCTGAAGAAATAGCAAATGCGTTCAACTCTTTTTTTACCGAAACGATCCAGTCCCTAGCCAGTCAGTTACCTTCTTCTTGCTCCTCCATAATCAATGCTGTTAGTAAATCTCCACCTGCCTTTAATCTTCAACCAATATCCACCTCCTATATTAGAAGCCTACTGAAGAAACTTAAACCATCCAGCCTATCGGCTGATCGTCTTCCGGCCGAATACTTACAAATAGCATCTGATGTTATAGCCTACCCTATCTCAATCTTGATAAACAGAACCATTACAGAGGCTACAATTCCCTCTCTTTGGAAAATATCATATGTCATCCCACTTCATAAGGGTGGCTCCTCCACGGAAATTTCAAACTTTAGACCTATAGCAATACTGTCCCCAATAGCAAAAATAATGGAAAGGTGTGTTCACAAGCAACTCCTATACTATCTCACCCAAAACAATCTTTTGTCCAAAACCCAACATGGCTTTCGCCCCCATCACAGTACAACTACCGCCCTCCTCTCCTTTGTTGACTCAGTCAACTGTAACCGTAATAACAAACTTATTACTTCTGCTCTCTTTCTTGACCTGTCAAAAGCCTTTGACATGGTCAACCATCAACTATTGCTTCACACCCTCGAAACACTTCACCTTGACAACTCAGCCCTAAGCTGGTTTAACGCTTACCTCTCACGTAGACAACAAGCAGTCCAGTGGCAAAGCAAGCTCTCTCACTTATTACCCAACACCATAGGTGTACCACAAGGCTCTATACTTGGTCCCCTTCTTTTCTCGGTACTCATAAATGATCTCTCTTTAGTCATCCCCAAAGCCACCTGCATTCAATATGCAGATGACTCCACACTAATCTGCTCTGACATCTCTCTCCATAATCTCCAAGTAGCCACCCAAAACTGCTTTGCTGCGGTTGAAAAATGGTTCACAGAACGGAAACTTATCCTGAATCCAACAAAAACCAACTTACTATTAATTTTCCCCTCCTCAACCACTTCCTTAGGGCAACACCCCTCTCTCATTAATAAAATGACCTTCTATGTTCAGTCTACTAATGGCACCATCATAGAGCCTGTTACCAACACCAAACTACTAGGCGTCATTATAGATCACAAACTCAAATTTGACTTGCATATCAGTCAAACAATAAAGACAGTAAACAAGAAACTTGGTTCCATGTACAGAATTAAACATGTTTTAACTCCCAACATCAAACTAACCATAGCACGGACACACTTCCTCTCCTCTCTAATATATGCCTCTCCAGTACTTTCCTTCCTAAATAAAACTGAGCTTAATAAACTCTCTATCGCTTACAACCATATTGCCAAATTTGTTACAGGTGAACCGTATCGTACTCACCATTGTATTAACCTAAAGAAACTTGACTGGTTAGAACTCCCCAATCTTCTCAAACTTAACCAACTTACAGAAGCATTCAAAATAATTAAAGAACCAGAGAAAGCCCCCTCACTGAACCAACTCTTTACCCCCTACACCAATCTTAGCTGCCTCCGATCTTCACATAGTGTCCTGATACAAACTATCAAATCTAACAACTTAGGTGGAGACGCTCTATATGCCAACTCCATTGGAAAACTATGGAATTCCCTTCCTAATAACCTAAAACTAACTACCTCTCTCAACCAGTTCAAAAGTAATCTTAAAAAATTCCTAAAAGCTCATTGGCTATGTCCTTGCACTAAACCGGACTACTCCAAATAAGTCCACTATCACCCCTTGTCGTTTCATATTGCCCTCTCCCTCAGCTCTTTTTTTCCACTAAGATCCCTACAATTACATGTTTATAACATCTCCAGTTCCTCTGACTGCCTTCCCCTCATAATCTCTATGTGAGTTTTATGGGACTATAATTTCATCCTTCTCCTCTGAGCCTATTATCTTTTTCCTCTATACCGTCTGGAACAGCCCAACTCCACTTTCCTTTACATCACTCGACTATTTTACCTATGCCCTGTTTAAATTGTCACCTCTCACTATCATGTTATCAAGCAATTTATTTATTTTAGAAAGATTGTATCCATATATGCATAACAAAGTCTTATTTTTTAATGTGGAGCTTTTCTCCCTGGGTCTGTAACCTGCAATGGGTATGTTTATTTCTGTGTCTCTAACTAATAGCATTATCATGAATTTATCTGTATGTAAGTCAAAGTCCTGTCTTTAATGTGGAGCTTTTCTCCCCGGGTCTCCACTGAAAATGGATATGTATCCAGTTGGACTAACCCGGTAAACAAATGTAAAATAAAATAAATAAAAAATAAAATAAATAAAAGGAAAGCATATACAATCACTACTTAGTTCAAAGTATAAGATCCCACCCACATACAAATAGGAAAACTGATGCAGTTCAAACAGCACAATCTTTACTTAAACATGTAATGTCTGTGTTCTGATACTATCAGATAGGGACAAGCTGCAAAGACACAGTTTGGACCCACACTAATGACAAGGTAAGTGTGGAAGCTGTAAAGAAAAAAAAAAGTTATAGAACTAATTACTCTGATATGGAAAAAATATATATGCCCCTAAGCAGAGGATTTGTCTGAGGTGTACAGTTATGGCACTAATATCTCCTCTGTCAGATTTTTGCTGTATATTTATTGCAAACAATACTGTGCATCAAGCATTTCAATTTACCATCAATTATAAAATATAGAAAAGGTCATTTATACCCTAATTTGCACAACTATACCATAAAGGCAGACTGCAGTACCTGATTCTTCCACTGCTGTAATTAAAATGCAAACTGAAATCCAATGAAGTTCAACAATTATAGAAGCAATCATTCAAAAATGAATATAGAAAAGAAATCAAGAACTTTTCCTCAGCAATGCATATTGATAAATGCAAGCTTGTGAATAAGCAAGTATCAGCGACCCAATGCATGCATCAGACATATATGCACCACTACGTCACAGACATGTGTAAAGGGCAGGACACAGTCATCATCATTTGCACAGGGGAGGGGGGGGGGGGCAAGGCTCCCAAAAAAGTGAGTGTGTGTAAGTAAGTAAGCACATGTATCTCTCAGAGTATACAGTATTCAGAGTTAGTAACATCAGTTGTATAGCACTCAATGGTTTTGTTTAGATAGTTTGCATGTGTGTAAAGTGGTACTGACAAGTGCATACGTTTTTTTCTGTGTGTGTGTGTGTGTGTGTGTGTGTGTGTGTTATGTCCTGGCATCTTGGACAGATGAGAGCTGTGCATGGTAGAGTACTCATTTCAGCATCATCAGCCATAACCACCTCTGCCAGGAGTTGCACCATTATTCCATGCCCTGGCTAGAAGTCAGGGTGCTACCTGAATGTGAGCAATGTCTGCTGGATAAGCTCTCCTCACAACTATATCTAGGACTATAATGTCATAGCCTACCACATCTGGGTGTGGGCACTGCAATCACTGATGGAATACTGGATGTAGTGTCACCACTGGGAGTGATATTGCATGGTTGCAGCTGCTAACACCAGAAGATGTAGCTGTTCTATGGTCAAGTGAATGCCCACCCTGCCATAACAGATGGTCCATCACACAAACACCACCTGATCCCGTGTCATTCATCCTAAGGAGTTGCCCACTCACATCAGAATGCACACTATTTAGTAGTTACATTGTCTCTTTCAAGGCCCTGGTTGTGTATGTTTCTCATGGGTGTCATGAGCCAGGGTTCTACTACAACCCTACACATATGACTGATAACACCTAATGACACACCAGAATCAGGAAGTTAGAGTATAGCAGGACTCCTCCAAGAACCTCTACCAACCCTCTTTGTAGCATCATCCCTCACACTGGCTACTGGAAGAAGCAACTGGTTCTGTAACTGGAGTAACCACACTAGCCTGATCAACTGTGTCACCCTCAACCTGTCCTATATCAGAGATATGTGTATCATGGGTAGGAATAGACATACTGACTGTGTCCAAAATATGGACAGCGGATGTGGGAGTTGCAATCTCAGTGACAGACTGACTGCATGCACACCCAGACTGTGCCTCATCATCACTACAATCATCATCAAAGACTATCAATATTCTGGCATCCGGTGGTAAGAGTTCTACAGTGTCACTCTCAGGGTCACCTATGATAACAAGCAATAAACATAACAAACAGAAAAAGGAAGAATAAAATGGATCACATATGTATTCATTATATGATGTTAAAATTTAACAGATGGTAAAGTAACACAAAATTAACTGTCATATTGACCCGAATTTGCCTTATATACAGTAGTAACAATAATCAAATGTGCATTTACCATGTGCAGGTGGTATTGCAGCCTGCAATCCAGAAGCACCTGCGTATCAGGAAATGAAACGAAAGAAGTCGTCTAACTATCACAATGCAAATGAAACAAGACAAAGAGAGCAATCCCCTTCATAAGTGCAGATTAACAATGTTCTCATACAAACATGTGGTGAAGAGTTGGATTCCCTCCAACCTTAAAACAATCTCCATTCTTTCTCTTTGACTACAGTCTGACTCACAGTTATTGCTGCCTCTCTCTATATATACCTATATCAATATCAATATATATATATATATATATATATATATATATATATATATATATATATATATATATATATATATCATATAGCTAAGATATATACACATAAAGATATAACAATAACACCTGCATTTTGCTCACCTGGGAGATCTGCTTGTGGCATTCTGAGTCTGTCATCTACATCTGCACCAACATCAATGATTCTGGTGGAACCCTGTGCTGATCTGTCTGGATCTCTGACAATAGACAGGACCTCCTCAGTTTCAGTCAGTTGTAGTTCAATAGCAGGACCATCCTCCTCCCTCTTTAGCCACCTGTTCCTGGGCAATTGCAGCTGCTCTGGATCAGGCAGAGTCACTTATCCTGTGTCTTATCTGGAAGTAAGTTCTTTCATGCCCTTCAACAGCATTAACATCATCAGCCACCTGCTGCCATATCCTGTGTCAGGCAAACTGGTCACGTCAAGCTCTCCCTAACAGAAAACTACCATTGTGATGTGAGACCTGGATAATGACCTAATTTTCTGCATCACTCTATGGCGGCTTGCCGGGTACAGATTTATTTCTTGGGTGCATTATCCTTGCATGAGCTGAAACATAAAACTGACACACATAGTTACAAATATAATACACAAACAGGATGGCTGCGACCTCAGTTTTGTGTGACTGCATGCATCTGACATGTACACAAACAATTTAAAATGTAATTTCTCCTTATGGCTATACACAAGTTAGGACAACCCTACCCTCAAAATACATTCTGAAAATCAAATCTCAACAACAGACTATTACACTTTGCAATGGAGATAATAAAGGATTAATTGTGTAATACATTACAGTATTAACAATAACAATTAAAAATGCTGCTAAAGACGTGTAAATTAAACTATTATAACTGCATCTCCTCTGCTGTTGAGGTCAGTCAAGTAGAAAACCACAAATGGAACACATTTTTCTTTTCCTGCTAACATGTATAAAAATATCAGGTCTTGTTACAAAGTTAGAATATACTCACATGCAATAAATAACCAAGTGCCAAATTAAACACAAACTAAGAAACAGGTCGTGCAGCATTCTGTAGCATACTTTTTGTAATGCAGACTTGGCTATGCCAAAAGAAAGGGATAAAAGAAAAAACATATAAGATAAAAAAATAATGCTTTTCAGCTGTCAGTGCAATTCACCTTTTAATGTTAAACTAAAATCATTATGTAAGAAATAGCAACGTGCCTTAATAATACAGCAATGTAGAAAATAGATAATTCTCCAAAAGGTTTGTTTTTAGCAATATCAAGCTTTCTGGATCAAAACAGTTTTCTCAGTATGATACAAGGGTATTAGCTACACAATTGCTTTATATAGTGCAGATTTTGCCCTGTAAGTAATGTGTGTATGCAAATGAGGTATTAAACATTATCATTCCTGAATACCACAATCCGAACTAAGTATAGGGAAAGTAAACATAGTGAAAGAGCGAACTAAGTAGATCCACATGCCCTAGCACTGCAAGGGCGAGCATTGAGAAGTGTTACCTGCTAATGGTTTGCAGGTATTTATGATTACTCTGATTGCAGGAATAATCAGCTTTCACAGTCTCCCCTCTTTAATGTACACCTACTGAGGGTTGTCAGGGAGAAGAGACTTACCAAAAAGTCTGAAAGTACATTGAGTGATTTAGGAGACTGACAGTACTAACATTCAGATGCTGTCTTTAAAGACCAGAGTTACTACAATTTAATAGTAAATGAGAGTGTCACCAAAGCAATGGATAAAAGTAAGACTGTGCACACAGCTTACTTCAATCTGACCATGGCTTTTGATACAATACTCACCTCAGGCATTATAGACAAGTGGACTAATTTAGGTATAAACCCTTTTATTACCCACTGAATAACAAGAAAGCTCACTGATAGGACCCAGGAAGTCAAAAAAGGCGAGGCCACCTTTACCAAGAGGCCAGTCACTAGTAGAGTCTCCCAGGGCTCCATATCGGATCCACTCCATTTTGGCATCTATTTCTCTAAAATGGAAACAAATGCTGAAGGTTTATGGCTGACTACGTTTGCAGATGATTGCAAACTGGGGGTTATCACCAACTTCCCTGCAGACGCTAGCATTCTTCAAGAAGGCCTGTCTCTGACTAACAAATGGTGCCAAAGCTATGGCCTTAAACTCAATGCTAAGAAATGCATAATTGTACTCTTTGGAAAGATAATTGTACTCTTTGGAAAGTCAACCATCCTGGCTAATTACCATGTAGATAATACACATCTAAGAGTCGACCCAGTGGTCAGGGGTCTGGGTACACACATGGAGAGTAGCCTTACCATTGACCATCATGTAGCCAGAGTGGTGAGGGAATCCTTTTATGTTGTGCAACTTATAAGTAAGGGCATAGCATCTAGGTCCAAAGATGTCATTATTCCACTGTAGTCCACCCTTATATGACCTTCGGAATGTACCTGACCAGGCATATGCAGAATCTACAGCAACTTCAAAGATTCCTTACAAAAAGAATGCAAGGTATAACAAACCCGCCTTATGTAGAGTGCCTTAAACCCCTTTCTCTCTATTCAGTCTCCTATATATTGTTGAGGGGTGATCTATGCCTGGCTTACAAGACATCCACAAAATCCACACTTATGAATCTCCTACATGTTTGTAAGTCAATGATTACCAGAAATACAAGGTCTGGGGACCTGAATTTTGTCTGTGACTAAAACAGAACATGCTAGAGAGACAGATATGTGTCCCAGACACTGCTCCTCTTATGGAACAGGCTCCCCATACATGTGAAGCTGCTTTCATCTATTACACAGTTTAAGCGCAACCTAGACCAGTGGATGGGAAACAGAAAATTTATGCCAGGCTTGGCACCCATGTCTCTTATGGACAGAGGTGGCTTATAAATGCCTGACTCTCAAAGTCCTATTTGGATATAGGACATCATTATTCCTTTGGGAAAACATTGCTAGGCTTAGAAAAGCCCCCTTCCCAGGTCATTAGGTTAGTTTTAATCTATGACTCTATGAATGTATGAAATGTTCATGTTCAAGGGAGCACTTTAAGCATCGGTAAAGATAAAATATGGAAATAAAAAAAGACAGACTTACTATTAAGAAGGCATAGCTAAGGGACTGAGGCACCATACAGAAAGAAAAGGAGACACTTGCAGTGTATGCAGTCATTGTTTAATATTGCGTGATTGCATGGGTATCTTAACTGTTTGCAATATTCAAATAATCCAGACATTTATTACAAAGGACAGTTTTCATAAGTTGTTTCTGTTGCACTTTCAACATGACTTGATTCAATGTCACATTATCATTACATTTAAACATGTTTTCTTCTTGCTAGTATATGTTTTTGTCTGTGGAATCAATGGAACATGCTTTTAAATGATTGTTCTCAAAACCCTTGTTTGAGATTTCAAATCCATACAAGTCCCTGTTGCAAAATAACAAAGTTGCTTAAACTTGTAAAATGTACAATTAAAGTACTCAACCTTCTTTTTTCCTTTTATAACTTGCATGACACTTGGCAGCATGGAAGGCACTTTTATGGCTGAAGGAAAATAGTGAAAAAGTTAGTTTAGGGTCCATTATGTAGTGCAGACCAGTCCAGCAGCATTACATGGTAGTCAGCACACTGGATAGTATTCAGAGAAGAAAATACATCTGGCAGGTAACTCTCTGTGGTGCAGGGTGTATGTGCAGTGAGCTTAAAGAAAAAGAACATTGGATGCATGGTCTAAATCCAGTTCAATGATAATTTTACAGAGGGTGGTCTGAATACATATGCAATCACATTTTGTGATATCATTGCGTTGTTGTCTAAAACGCAACTGCTGTCACTATTGTGACTATTACTAACATGTGATCTTTCCTCTGTTAAATTTCACACTATTTGCCAATAACTAACGGTTTCATAATCTGTTCCATAAAGTACATGTCTGATGGTGCAAGAAGATCTGAAATATATGAATGTTTCACTTAAAGGCACTTCTTGCTCTAGGCATTGCTACATATACTCATTCATTGTGTTTCATTCATCTTTTGCTTTTTCTCTGTCATATATTATTTTTAATATATTTTCCATTTGCTCTTTGCTCAGCAACATGCAAACATGGTTCACTGCCTAAGGGAAAAAGTGAAGAATTTAGTTTAGACTGTTTTATGTAGAGCAAATATGCTTGGTGTCATTATACGGTCCTGCTTATTTCAGCGAAGGCACCTGACAGATGTCGAATTCTATGGTACAAGGTGTAAATGCAGTGAATTGAGAGAAATATGACACATGAAGTATTGCTCAAATCATCTTTAGAGATCCCATTGGAATTATTCACAATATGCAATATTTTATTTTATTTACTTATTTATTTTTGTCAGCTTAAGTTGCATTTATCTGCTTGGCAGTGCACAAACATGGTCTCCTAACTAAGGAAAAAAGCAAAAATTTTAGTTTAGGTTGCCTTAGGTAGCGCAAACACCCCTGGCAATGGTGCACTTTCTGCAGTACTCTGGACAGTACTAAGAGGAGAAATTCTACCTGTCACATGACTATCTCTGTTGCACACAGTGTACCTAGAATTGAGAGACATAAGGCACATGAAGCATTATTTAAATCCTCTTTACAGATCCTACTACAATTTCTCACAACACGTAATATTTTTTTTGTCATTATAATTTGCATTTTTTTCCACCTGGTAGTTTGCAAACATGGCTCCTTACCTAAAAAAAAAAGTGGAAAATTTAGTTTAGACTACCTTAGGTAGCACAAACACACCTGGCAATGGCATAGTTTCCTCAGCACTTTAGACAGTACTGACAGGAGAAATGCCATCTGTCACATACCCACCTCTGTGGCACAGGGTACAAGTTCAGTGACGTTAGAAAAAGTAGATTAATGGCCTAACTTCATCTACAAGATAGATACTTTTACAAATAGTGAAAGAAACTCATTTTTCAAAACATTTTGATTAGGACTTTAGCACTAAAGAAAATGATAATGTTAAATCTGTTTCTTGCAAACAATTTATCAGTAACCCTCGCATAATTACTTGTTTCTATTTAGCATATATCATTATAGTTTCATATATAACCTCAAGCTACTGTGTGTCCAATTTTGTATACATGACAATGATATTTAATATAAAATTCACTTGCATATACACGATAGCCACAATTTTGTTATAATCATAATGATTCATCACATGCCTCAACTATGGGTTTACGACAGCTATGTCTTGTGAAGTGTGCATGTAACATAAACCAACCTGTACTAATCAACACATTCAACTGCATCCATTTGAAATATATTTACAAACAGAAATAATGACTTTTACATAGGAATGCATTCCCAGAACTAATTAAAAACAAACACATACAGGTCTCTTTGAAGTGCATCAATATTCATTCTGAAATTAGTATATGTCTAATTTCCATGCTGGAAAATTCTTTCCTGTGTATCAATGTCAGTTAATAAAGTAAATTTAAATTTTTGCATGCTTTATCCCATGATCCAAATCCCAGCTGGTACAATAATATTTTAACATTGTGAAAGCCCTGAAATCACAGTATGCCACAATTCATCCTCTTTCTCCTTCCAAACTGCAAGGATTAAAAGCCATGCCATTAAACATTCCATTGATGAGCATTGGAACCTGTGTCAATTTGTTGAGCATCACACATGGCAAAGCTCAGTGTCATGTTTCACACCTCTACTGCTATGTGATGTATATAGCGCCAATTTGTTTGCCAAGGAATCCATTTGCTTTCTGTTGTGCCAATGCAGTTGGCAAGGGTGTGCATCTTTGTGTAATACCAGTAATACACAAGATCTGCAGTGGGTGTCAATTCATATATATTTTGTTAGCTTGACTTTTGCAGAACTTCCGGTTATAATTTCTTATACTGATTTAGCTTCTCAATTGCTTAACCTGTGTAGGCATTACTTACCCCCATGCAAACAAGCTTAAACCTGCTTACTGCTGCTTAAAAGTGCTTACTCCCACTTACTCCCGTGCTTTCTTTAAAAGAAAAGAAAAAAGGGTTGATAGGAAAGTGGTGAAAAAGGGGCACAAAGAGGGAAAGACAGTAGGGAAAATAGCTAGGGATGTGCAGGAGAGTGTAGGGAAGGTCAATAGCTGCCCATTTCTTCTACAGCAACAGCTGTGCATATACACTGAATTTAGAGGTAAATTTGGACACTCAACCCCCTGAGAGAGGGGTGAGGACAACAATAATATGTTGTGATGCCAATTAGACCAGATTACATGTGTCCAGTGGACACGTGAGAAATGGACAGCTATGTATGGGGCGATATTTTTTTTGGAGAACAGATTACCCTTTTTTTTTCAGGTGAGAGTGGGATGTTGGGGAGGGATAGTAGGTATATTTGGGGAGGTAGTTTGGGTAGGTTAACAGACAAGACAAACAACATTTGTACAGGGGTAGTATATGACACATGTGGGGGATAAACACCTTGATGGGGAGGGGTGTTGGGAAATTGGAAGCCTCTGAGCCCCCTAGTGGAAACAGTGGGACTGAGGTCCCACCTATGGACAGTCACCACTGCACCTTCACAGCCCCATAAGTGGCTGTGCTGGGGCTGAGTCAGAGAGCCAGGCCAACCCTCTAGTCATGACATGTGGCCTTCGAGCTGGCAAAGCAGATCTCCGATATCCCTGTGGAGCTCACTACACACCACAACCGAGACCTGGCGACAGGTGATGGGTTCCTGTCCTTGCCCATTCCCAGGGGGTGAGCCCCATCCCCTAAGGCAGTTCCACCCAAAAGTGGTGCAGAACCAATGGATGAGGAGGTCCCAGGTTGGGCCCCAAACATACTGGTGCCTGGTGCCACGGCCAGCTGAGGTGGGACATGTGGGTCCACTGGGACCCACATTCCCATACGTGCTATGGTGTTTATGGTTTATAAACATATGTGGGTTAATAATATTCAACACATTACAGGATTAGGTATAACAGCATGCATAGATATCCCCATTAACCCAGACACCAGATATGGAACAGTTGCATAGCAAA
Source organism: Protopterus annectens (assembly GCF_019279795.1). Taxonomy (NCBI): domain Eukaryota; kingdom Metazoa; phylum Chordata; order Ceratodontiformes; family Protopteridae; genus Protopterus; species Protopterus annectens. The sequence goes on from NC_056735.1 coordinate 132,452,225, forward strand.
CAGAACACATGCATTTTTGGGACCACAGTGGTAATAACAACAGCATGCAGGTACATTGATGGCACTATGCCACCAATGTTGGAGTGTTTCAACATAGCACATGCATAGAAACAGATTTGAATAATTATCAAACAATAGGACATATGTCCCAACATTACAGTGGAGTCATCATGAACCAATTAAGGTGGGTATTTAGTGTATTGTTGGAGATATGGTGGGGGGGAGAAAGATGTCAATTAACAACTAGTATATTCCTTTAGTTTGCATTACTTTCCTAGTCAGTGCTGTTATCTGTACCTTACAAGTATTACTACACTACCCTGTTGCCTTAGTTTGGACAGTGGTATGGCTGTCAACAACTATATATATGGCCTGGTTTTACCTGCAGTATACACCTCTTACCTGGTATACCTGTCGAGGAATTGTTTGTTAACACTAACTGTTTCTACACATACTCCTGGATTCCAGGTTGATGTTATGCACATATCTGTCTATTTCTTTTTGCAAAGACTCTGGCCATGTCTTGACCACATGCAGGTGAACCAGGACATATGTAGACTATTGCCCTCTTCAACTTTTAGTGACTTACAACACTCTTATACAGGATTTCCTAGACAATTATATTATGTAGCACAGTGTGGGTGACTGTGATCAGTGATACCTTATTATTCAGAGCAACTGCAACATTCACAATGCCTTACAATACCAGAGTAAACAGTACCAGTACAGAATATCACTCTTTTATTTCTAGGCACGGTGTTTGTAACTGACGGACCTGTGGGAGCAATGTTTGTTAGCACTACCAGACTGTTGTCACACAAAGTACCCAGGAGGACACAGTGACAGGCAGCAGATGTAGGCCAATTTACTGGACATTCTGGACATATCTGTACAGTTGTGTGGTATGATTCTGTATGCAGACTACTACCACTCCCAGGATTTGAACCATGGCTGTGTGTGCTAAAAATGCAACAGTTCACGTCTCAGTTGTGTGTGCTATTTGGATTTTATTGTCTGTCTTTTTACTGTTTTCTGTCTATGTCTCTCCCAGTTGTACTAGCTGTCCTCTGGAGATTACACCAGTCATATACAGACATTCCTACACATGTTTAATTTATGTTGCACAGTGTGGGTAACAGTGCTTAATACAACAGTACTAACAGTGCAAATCTACATTACCATATGATACCAGAGTAAGCACATGCAGTACAGCAGTTAGACCTTCAGTGTCAAGCTATTATGCTTTTATTTACATACAATCTGTATGAGACTCTTCATGTCATATTCTCTGGTGTATGCAGTGCTTGCCTTAAACAATACAGGTTTTATACAGGCAAATGACTTACTAATACAGTTAGATTTATTTCCTATGACAGTACATGCAAGCGTATTACTAACTTGTCTTGAGCCGTAACCTCTCCAAGTGACATCCATGAGCCTCCTGGTTCACAGCTCAATCACTTGCCACTGAGAAGGACATAAGAGGAATACTTAGCCATACCTATCCATAATATACATGAGCTGACAATTATTAAAGAGGTGGTGGAGTGATACACACAGCTGGGACCTCCCATGTCCTCTTAGCTTCTTGGATCTACTGATCCAAGAGATCTCCCTTTCGCTGCTTCAGGTCGCATAGCGATGCCTGATCTGTGCACCAGTTCGGGGTATGCCAGTCGCACTGGTGAGGTCACGGCTGAGATGATCCCAAACATCCACTTTATATTGGGAACCCTGGTACTGGTCCTGCAGCAGTCTCTGCTCATGGTCTTTGACAAGGAATCCTGCCATGACTCTGGACTCCTGGATGCCCCAGTGCTGTGCCTGAAAGTGCACTCCCTCTCCCATTCCAGGCATGGTGGCTGCAAGGGGAAGCTACAACCATTTATGAGATGCATTCCCACCTGTTATTATGATTGGACAGTTTTGAAAAGGCTAAGCTATGGGCAAACCTGCTTACCTAAGGTTGGCATTGTTTAAAGGGGTATACCACTGGGCAAATTGAATTAGCCGGGCTACAAATTGCTTACACATACTAAGCTGGCCTGTGCAATGCTTAGCATTGCTTTATATTTACTTTGCATTATATTTGCTCTTTGGCATTGATTTATTATTCATTACATGTTATATATGTCTGGTATCCATGATTCATGTATACATACACTGTATGGGGTCCTTGTGTTTAATAGGGGACTTCCACTCCATTACAATTACACCTCACATCTGGGCTTACTTCAGTACTCCAGTTCACATATTTATGTTATGTAGTAGGTTATAGAACATATGACAGTATACAGATTCCTTTCACATGTTCAGTTTGATTTTCCTATAGTGAGGATTTGTTTGGTGATACCTCAATCTTATGTACTGCTGTGATGGCTTAGTGGTTAACTGCTGTGACTATAGGGTCCTGGGTTCAAGACCTGCAAAAGCTGTTTATTTTGTTGCTGGGCAGAACAGCGTCTGGTGGATACAGAATGATTAAGGCACTTTTAAGCACTTGTAAGTGGGTTTGCATGGGTTTGCACGAGGGTAAACAAGGCTAACTTCCGGTTTAATATGCTTAGAGAGAGTTAGCTTCAATATTGCTTAACCTATGTGCGCATTGCTTGCCCCCACGCAAACAGACTTAAACCCATTTACTAGTGCTTACATATGCTTACTCCCACTTAATAGTGCTTGCACTTGCTAACTAGTGCTTACTCCAGCTTACCACTGGACTAATTTAGACAGTAATGTCTAATGGTTCTTGGGAAAGTGGGGGATTTGGAAGCTGTATAGAGTTATCATTCATTACACATTTTACCTTACATTTGTATCCCTAATTCCTGTGTACATATACTGTATGGGGCACATGTATTATCTGTGGACTTTGCAACGTTATGATACTCACACCTCACATCTGCATTTAATGCAGTACTCCACTTCACAAATATATGTTATTTAGTAGGTTATGCAACTAAATTATTGGTCATAAAGTGATTTTACATGGAAATGGAATGTACTGCAGTGGGACTTGAACCAGGAATGACTGCTCATAAGGCGAACACTCTGCCCACTGCACTATTGCTATACTGCTTCAGTTGCATATATCTTGCTTTTTATCCTCTTCTGCCATTTAAGCTGCATTAACTGCACCTAAGTGATGGGCAAACCCGCGCACCAATGGTTAAATTTAATCTGATTCATAAAAAAAAACATCTTTATATTTGTTGTTTTAACTATTGCTCTTGTACACATGGGGGGGGGTGTTGGTGGGTTATGCATACATCTATGAGTGGTCTCGCTCATTCTTTTAGGACTTGTCTGCTGTTCTTCATTGCAAGGGTGTATATATTCTGAGATCTCTGCTCTCAGACATGCCCCCTGCACTTTTACATGCTCTGTGTAAGATTAGGAGCTCAGGCAGCGCGCCTTCATTAATATGCATGGTGCACTGCCATCCTGCTTCTAAATGGCCAATTCCATGCAGGACTAAGCTAGTTTTGCATGGAAGGATAGTGATTCTGGGGGTAAATTTTCATGTGTGCTTCACAGATCTATTATGTTGCTTTTTAGCAGTTGGTCTCCTCCCCATAAAAATGTGAAAGTCAGCAACTTTGTTCAACCGACTACCCAAAATCCAAGCTAGGTAATATGGTAGTGTGTAATCATTCCATAAAAACGTCATTCACATTTTGTAAAACACTGATCAACAATGAGATCCTGGCATCTGAAACTGCTACAAAATGGAACTATGAACATCTTTATTAGTGAAGTTTATATCTGTCATCCTATGTTGCTAGATATGAGTCCTTCAATCACAAGTTACTTACCGACTGATTTTGAATAAATCACTTAACCTGATGCAACATATAGAGATATAGAGAAATAGACAGATCTATAGATACATTTAAAACTCCAGGTGCAACAAAACATTAATACTGAAACAAAGTTAAAATCCCATAAACACAATACTGAAGCAAACAACATGAAAATAATCAAACCCTACATTAAACTAATCACAAAAAGACAGCCCAGTCCTATTTCTATCAGTTTAAATTAAACATAAAAAAATTAACAATACCATCAAACATAATTTGTCAGCAGAGTGGTATTGTTATGAGTAGGGCTTTGTAAAGTAATGTGAAGGGCTGAAGTCAGGTGCAGGGCTAGGTTGGTGGTTATCATGCCTCAGTAATATAGAGTAAGGGGGTTTAACTACACAAGGCACGTTAGATACACACCACATACAAAGACAGACATGCACAGCACTAAATCTAACCCCCAACTTAACCTTAACTCTAACCTGATCCTAACCCACAAATAGAACCCATGCCCACCTGCTCCTCTTCTCCATTCCAGCTGTGTAGTATCCCGTGAAATCAGTGAGCAAAGTACTAAGTTATTTCCATGTAATATCCTGCTTTGGTATTTGTAATTGTGATAGCAAAATGTTGGCTTGACTCAGCATCCTGGATCGTTATCAGGGAGCTGGAAGGCAATTTCCATCCATCATATAGCTCATTTGAACCTACGTGCCTAGCGTTATTGATGGTCGCTCTGTTATTCTATCTGTCTGTCTTTCTATCTAGTTCTCTAGCTCATTGCTGCAGCTTTACTTTCCATCATTCTCGTATAAAACTTAAATCATAGTCCTTAAAATCATTTTAGTCTTGCAACCCAATATTTGCCTGAGACAAATACTTATTTGGGAGTTGATGTGTTATATGCAGTTTAATATATCCAGTACCAGAAGTACATCGCACTGCAATGTACTAATGCTAACAACAGTAAGTTCATTTTGATTTTTTTCTAGCATTAACTCATTATCGATTTTGGTTCACATTTGCTTTTCAGTTCTCAGTTCCCTGTCTTCGCATCATCCTATGGTTTATTTTCTTGAGACAAATATGGATCATTCATTATGATACTGTTTTGTAAACATTTTGATTTAACAAGTTTTCTCTTTGGAAAGTCAGAAGTATAAGACAGGCCATAATCACATTCATTAACTGTGTTTGCCTAACAAGATTGTTC
>NC_056735.1:132462243-132487243 GCF_019279795.1 Protopterus annectens
AATTGGCTACATTTGGTAAACGGATTGTTAAGAGCATTTCAGTCTCTCATTAATGATTTTCCTCCTCAGAAGATGATGAAAGTTATTTCTTCCCCATCAGTTTCTGATTCTCAGTTTGCAGACAGGATTGAACTTGGACTGTACTCTTTATATTCCCTGTTTACAGGTGGGAGATTTTAATTCTCTGTTGAAAAAGAGTTGAAAAGAAAAAGAGGATTCTTCCACTACTTGGGACAATCTGAAAATTCATACTGATTGAATTACTTTTCTGGACCACCCCCACCCCACCCCCCCCCCCCGGCAAGCCTGTGAACTTTTTACAGAATTTAGGTCTTCGTTATCCTTTGCGGCACCAGATAAGTTTAGACAGCTGGATTTTGTGAACCATCCAAAATGTTTACAGCAAGCAGTAGGATTCATTTCCCCAATTTCAATGGATTCCTATCCATATTCCCTTTCAAACTGTCCTATTCCCTCTTGTTCCAAATCAGGTCTCAGGGATTGATAGAACCTTTTTCTTCAGATTAAACAGGATTTTTTTTTTTTTTGTTCAAGAATCTTTTCATTCATCAAAGAAAGAAAATCCCTAGCGTCCTATCTTAGACCTTTCCTTTGTAAACCTTTACATCATAGTTCCAAAGTTGAAAATTATTTTTCTACAGACCCTGCTACCCTGTATTCTGCCTTCCAGTTTTCAGGTAGCTTTGGATTTAAAAGATGCTTTCCATCATCAGATCATAGGATCATAGGAGGTTACTAGGCTAATGGCCCCAGGGCCCTTACTAGCCTAGCCAAGTTCTACCCAAGTTCCCAAGGGTGTCTGGTTCATGCAGACACTAAAATCAGCACCTATTGCACCTGTCCAATCAGGAACAATTTCATGCAACTTTTGTATGTTTTATATATATGTACTGCCCCAGAAACAGCCTACAATGAGAGAAGAAGAGAAGCTCACCCTAGAAGAAGTAAGAACATCACTAAGGAAGATGAAGTCAGGGAAAGCAGCAGGCTCAGATGAGGTCACAGCAGATATGATAAAGATGTGGGTGAGCTGGGGGAGAAATGGCTCCTGAGGGTACTAATAGCAGTGTAGAGAGAAAGGCGTATCCTAGATGACTGAAGAATAAGCATACTTGTGTCAGTGTACAAGAACAAAGGGGACATTCACAAATGTGGGCAGTACAGAGGCATCAAACTCCTATCACATTGCATGAAAGGTCTGGAGAGTGTGACTGATAAATGGATAAGCAGAGCAGTAGAATGTAAGATGTGAGATGAGCAGTTCAGATTCAGATCAGGATACAGCACAACTGATCTGATGTTTGCAGTGAGACAGATAGTTGAGAAGAAGCTAGAGATGAGGAAAGAGTCCAACTGGGCATTCCTAGACTTGGAGAAAAGATATGACAAGGTCCCAAGAAAGCTGATCTTGGCAGTACTATGGTGGTTTGAAGTCCCAGAAACATTGGTAGAATTAGTGCAGGCTATGTACAAGGACCCAATGACTCAAGTACGAACAGTTTTCGGCCTCACAGAGGGGCTCCCAGTGGGGGTGGGTGTACACCAAGCTTCAGCTCTGAGTCCACTACTGTTCATACTGGTGATGCACTCCATTAGGAAACAGGTGAGAGGGGACAGATCAACAAAGTTGCTTTATGCAGATGAGGTGGGATTTTAGGCAGACTCTGAGCAAGAACTGCAGCAAAGTATAAAGTAATGGAACGCACAACTGAAGGCACATGGGATGAAACTAAGCACAGATAAGACAGTGGTAATAGCAGCATACTGGGAAAATCAGAAGAAGCTGAGAATTGAGATAGAAGGGAAGATAGTGGAACAGGTAAATAGCTTCAAGAATCTGGGAGGGGTAGTTGAGGAGAAGGGATGTCTGAATGAAGAGGCCAAAGCTAGAATCAGAGGGGGCTGCAGCCAACTGGCATAGAGCGTCAACTGTAGTCTATGACAGAAGCTGCAAAGTAAGGTGTATAAGACAGTGGTACATCCAGTACTAATGTATAATACAGAACCCTGGGTAGTAAAGGCAGAGCAGATGAAAATCTAGAGGTGATGGAAATGAAGTTCCTGAGAAGGGTAGTAGGATACACTTGGTGGGGCAGACAAAGAAATGACGATATAAAAGCAGAAGCCATAGTAGCTCCAATTGCAGAAAAGATCAAAGAGAACAGATTACGGTGGTTTGGACACTTGTGTAGAAAAGCAGAAGACAATCTGGTGAGGAAGTTTTGGGACAGACAGGAAAAATGTAAGGGGAAACAAGGATGTCCATCAAAGAGGTGGAAGGATTGTGTGAAAGAAGATATGCGATAGTCAGTCATGAGTGTCGAAGAAGGCAGGAATGTGACATTGAATCGAGAGAGATGGAGACAGACAGGCAGTTAACACGATTTCCCGACCCCATGTAGAAAATGAGAAAAAGGGGGCTGATGATGATGATGATGATTTTGTATGTTTTTATATCTGGTTTGCATTTTCAGTTTGCCAGGTTGTCTTTTGGCTTATCTACAGCTATTAGGAGTATTTATAACATGTCTGGATCCTGTTACAATAGCCTGAATGTTGCAGATTCCTTCACAGCTTGTCAAGAATCTCTGGTTAGGTCCAAAACCTATTTTCAGTCTGGAATTTCAGGTAAGCAGAGAGAAATCATTCATTCCTTCTCACTCAGTAGTGTTTCTGCATTATCTTCTAGAGAAAGACTGGAGAATTACAAGGAATAATTTATTATATTTTCAAACCACTCTAACATCAGCCAGAGAATATCTCAGAATTTTAGCTTGGCGATTCAATAAACACTGTGTAGTGCGAAGCCTACACAGAGTTCACGTTTTTGTGCAACAAGCGGCAGCGTTAATTGCATATATATGCTACACATTGGGCTTACATGGATTCAAGTGTGGCTTCATGGCCAGCAATAGTGTTGCTGGCCAGAAAACCATGTAAACCATTACACACACATTCAGACAGGCAGACAAGTTTACTTATGAGCAAACGTGTTCTGCAAGATTGTACAGACACAATGACTACCAGTGTTTAATTTAAGGCAATGAATACAGTTCTAAAACATTACAGGAAAGTGTAGTCAGTGCAAAGTACAGTACAAACGTGTTTTGGCATACTGAAATAAATGCTCTGTGGTAATCACCAAGGGTACATAGGCTGCATTATAAATACACTAGTCTGAGGAAGTGTGTATATTGGAAAGGGCCACAGACATGAATGGTACGGATGAAGAAAGGGGAAAAGGACAAGTGAAACATGGTAAGGTACACAAGATAAGGGTATGTCAATGTACATACACCCCAAAGACAAGAGAGTTGTATCATGAACAATAATCACATATGTACATAATACAGTGCAAACTGCTGATTTCACCTCCTGTGTGGGTATATTCACATCATCACACAGTTATTTTATATTGTGTGACTGTTACACAAGGTCACGTATCAATGGAGGTGATTGGTTGTGATTGACATGATCACTGGAGAGGACATTTAGCAAGGATGGTATATACAACAGGGGGTATGTGCATATTGTGAAGATATGCAAAATGAGTTGCTTGAATTGTAAATGTAATGTCACTATAGGTCACAACCAATCAGGACACAATGCAATAGACTCACAGCCAACAGTAGGCAGAAGCACGCACAATCATGGACAATATCAGAATAATACCACCATTAATCTGTGGAAATGACATAAAATATGTGATTGAGAGTTATTTTGCATGTACTGCATAAACCTTGAACAACTGTAATGACTTGTCAGTAATCTATAAGGGGAATTAAGCACACCTTCCTCAACAATGACAACTTTTGGGAGGTGTTAAGAGGGACACAGTTATGGCTGTTGTTGAAACTATGAGCAATCCTGGCTAGTTGAGAGGTTTGCATGATACATAATTGCCACAGTCCACACTTGCAAGAACGTAACCCATGCCATCAGTGTTGACAAGGAGCTGTGTATTTACTGGGTGCATCACAGGAAGACATATCACACATGCATCTTGTAGAACTCCATGAAGGGAAGTCTGCACTGTTAACTCCTAACAGTAATGCATCACAAATAATACTTATATATGACCAAAAGGATGTGTGTGAGCTCACTGTGGCAGGAGTGATGCACACGTGTAAACCATCCCCTGAAGATGAGTGGTGAGGAGCATTCCAAAGGGTGCATTCAACTCAATTATTGATGTGATGAGGGCTGAGAACAGTGGGACTATGATGTCCTTTGATTTGGATGGCATCTCCATGCTCAGGATTTGTGCTACATACAAAGGCTTTGTCACCACTGTGGTCACATGCTGGTGGAAGCTCTACTTACTATCTACCTGAGTACCCAGGTCACCTACAACCTGGTCTGCTCACAGGGGTGTGCTGTCTATATTGTAATTAGCTTGTGTATTTGCTTTCAAAAAAGGAAATGTTCATCCTCTTCGTTGATCTAGTGTGTCTCCATGGCTGTGGCAATAATCATTAGATTATGTTAATACTTTCTGTAGTATATCAGTAACAGTCTTGGATTCAACGATTGTCCACAATTTGCAGTCACCTGCTAAGATACTTAGGCAAAGGATATGTACATTTGTCTTGACTTAAATACTGAACAGGAAAGGGCCTACTACCAAAACCTGAGGTACAGACCTAGTCAATGGACTCTAGTTAGCGGCGATTGCAGACACTTTGACAGTATGTGTCCTGTCTGTGATCCATTTGTTTAATAACTTGGTGATGTAGGTGTTTATGCCTACTTGAGACAGTTTGTATGTAATACCTGACTATAGATTTGTGTCAGATGCCTCGGTTGGGTCAGATTATGCTGGATGACAGTTTTTGTCTCATGCATGCCCCTGGTGACCTTCTTGAAGATATCAACCAGATGTAGCCTCAACAGATCAAAAATGTGTTTGGTATACAGTTGGGAGATTACCTGTGGCCTTTTTCATAAGGTCCATAATGAGTCATTGGTCCCCCTCACAGAGGAAGAGGGTCAAGATTATGGGTCAATGTGTCCCTGCATCATTCAGTTGTCCCCCCTTGTTCAGACAGATGATTGTTACAGTACTCCCTTCTGCCAGAACATAGGCTATCAGGAGACTATGTTTAAGTAGGGATTCAAGTGTGCCTGCTAGGTCAAGCTTTAAGTCTTGGTATAGGCAATCTGTGATGTTGTCAGTGCCCATTGATTCTGTGGTTTTAGCCTTACAGAGCACACATATGAGCTGCTCTCCTGACAAAATAAACTGAGTAATGTTTGCATGTGTACTTTGGCTTACGGACAGTGGGGACAGGAGGGTGAAGTGTAAGTCAAACTGTCAGCTAGCAGATTGTCTATTTTCTCCAGTTGAGTATGGCTGGTGGCATCCACAAACAGCTCTGCACTTAGTTGTGTGTTCCCCTTAAAATTTCACTCTCATTTAAAGAAATGATTGGTGACAACCCTTGCAAATACAACCTTGGTTATGCATCACATGCCACATAGGGTACTGTTCACACAGTCATAAAACTCTACCAATGTCACATAATTACATCACTTGCACAACATAAGCCTAAGTGTTTTTCATTGGAAAGCTGTGTTTGAGCTGCCAGATACCATATATGTAATATATATTGATATGTAAAATTAGTAATAATTATAGTTTAATAATTTTCGCAAGTTTGCACTATGTGCCACATTGAGAAGACATGCTTAAAAGAGAAAAAAAACTACAATAAGAGCTATAATGTAGTTTTCAGAAAGGTACTGTATGACCTTACATCACTAAAAGGAGCAGCCGTGTCCACATATCCACTTTGTGTAGGCTCCTACACAGTTCTGATATTCTCACTGGATGTGGATGGCATCAGGAGGGAGAGTCCTGTCACTATTATGAATTTTTAGTGCTCAGTGCATGTGTTTGCATGGTACAGCATTAGCTTAGGGTATTCGAGCAGATAGACTATCCATGTGACAGTGATGACGTAGGCATCTGTCAAGTAAAACCAGAAATATTCAGTTAATATCTACTTTTGTACTGTGTGCAATGAAGTAGAGCCTTTAAATCATGTCAGTTTCATCCTAGGCAGCTAAACTGCATCATAATTAGCCAATCCCATATGGTGGACCTACAGGAGAACTGTATAAAGTATGCATACACCCTACACTCGGATTTTTCCTCAGTACTCTGAACCTTTGGAGTAGTGACTTGGACATTTTAAATGATGAGATAATGTTAGGGGCTGCTGCAGATATTCTACGTCTGCATGCGCTAGTGGCTGAAGTCAGTGCTGCTGGTGCTGCTGAAAATAGGCCTAGGCTGTGAAGAAGAAGAGTGTTCAGTCCCAGGGTAACCTTCCAGGACCTACATGAGCTGGAGATTGTAGAGCGCTACAGGTTAGACAGGGATATTTTACATGAACTCACTGAGCTTTAGCACCCTCAGGTCAGACCCAGAGCCAACAGAGGGGAACCCATCCCAGTGGAAACCAGGGTATGTGTAGCTCTTAGGGTACTAGCTACAGGTACTTTTCAAAGACCAACTGAGGATATGATGGGGGTGTCACAGGCATCTGCATCCAGGATATTCCACCATTTTCTGGATGTTATGTTCCCTCATGTCAGTAACCATATATCTTTTTGCATTGACCCTGAGGTGAGGGGCAACAATATGCAACATTTCTACTGTGTAGCACACTACCCTGATGAACTGGCTGCCATGGGTTGCACTCCTTTACACATTAAGGCACCACCTGGTGAGCAGGGTAGAATCTATGTTAACAGCTAAGGATACCATTCCATCAGCTGCCAAGTTGTGTGCAGTGCCCAGGGGATTGTCATGAATGTGTGTGCTGGCAACCCTGGCAGTTATCACAACTTCCATATCTGGCACATATCACAGCTGTACCAGATGTTTGCTAGGGGGGGCATCCCACAGGGCCATTTACTGGGAGATGCTGGCTACACCCTGGAACCATGGATGATGACATCCATCAGAAATACACACACACCCAAAGAAGAATGTCATAATGAGGCACATGCACAAACTAAGAACATCATAGAGCATGTGTTTGGGCTTTTGAAGTCACGGTTCTCATGCCTTGATATATTTGGTGGAGCCCTTTTGTATACTTGAGCCACATGTGCACAGATATTCAGAGTATGTGCTATGCTACACAATCTGATCCTGCAGAAAGAACTGCAGCAGGATCAGCAAAAGGAAGGGATACACAGCTCTCCCTCCCCCCAGTGCCTAGGTCAACACAGCCACAGTCACAGGAGGATTCAGAGGAGGAACTCCATGCGGATGTTCCTATAGGCAAACTGACTTTGGCTAAGAGGCAATGCATAGCACATTCACTGACAACCTAGGGACCTAGGGGCTAACACCTCACTCCTACTCTCATACAGATATTAAAATTGATGCCACCCAAATCACACATCCTGTACCTATCCATGTATTGGCTGTGTACTGCTTGCATCAGACAGAGTCGCTCTAAACTCAGCTTGTGTCAACTGCTGCACTTGCAAGGTAAGTCCATCCCTATACAATATTTTAGTGAATTCTATTGTTATGTCAATGTAGCTATGGATTGGGTACATTATGCAGGCAACTATACTGTTCTACAGCAACAACAACACACCTACCACTTCTGGCCAAGCAAAAAAAAATGTTTAATAAAATCTCTAGCGCATTGGCTTGGAGCCATCAAAGGACAATATTCTCCTTTGCAGGCTCTAAGCCGAGGCACTAGAGATTTTATTAAATTTTCTATATTGAATATTGGTTGTGTTGTTTTTTAACTATACTGGTCTAGTTGGACATAAATTACATCTATATAGGACTACAGATATGCATTGCACTAACATGCCACCATTTGTATTTGGTAGACCACATGCATAGAATTATCATGCAGTTCTACTTCAACAGATTACTGGTATCTCATTCAAGGGACACTTTAGAAAGTGAAGTTCAATGATAGTCAGGCTAGTGTGTGTCCTAGCAGAACATGGGCTTCTGATCCCCCAACCCTCAAAACAGCAGTCTTCCCTTGTAACTGCCATAACAATAAATCAGCTATGTTGTATGAGCATTTCACACAGTTAGTATGCCACACAGCATTAGGAGAGTAATGTGCAATTTGAATTTACATATTATGTGTTAGTTAACTGAGAAGAGCAAAGTACGTATTTATGCAAATGATGGTGTGATAAATGATCCCCTGTTTCTCAAGCAGCCCCTGTGGTTCAAAGGACTAAGGTAGGTAACTTGTGTGATGGTGTTCAGGACTCTAATCCTGAGATGTCCAGATGTTTGGCATGTTAAGGAGTAATAAGTATTGCTTTACAGACTGTGCCTCTATGTGTTGCTATACTAGTATTAACCTATTTCACATATCAATCACACATTTTCGTCAGCTGCACATATCAGAGACCTCTTCAAAATTTCTTAGGTAATACTGGATTACTCAGTATCAGAAATCTAAAGGTTGGGACTTGGAACCATATCAGCATGCATATGCTGAAAATAGATCTAAGTACCACCTGTATCATGGTATACCTCTTCTTTTTGCTTTTCCCGGTTAGGAGTCACCACATTGGATCACCTGATACTCATGATTGGCAGTGGAGTTTTTACAGTATCAAGTTGCCAGCCTGGCACCCAACCTTCTACAGAAGGCACACACACGCACACACTCACACCTAAGGCCAATTTAGAGTGTCCAATCCACCTATAGCATGTCTTTGGGATGTGGGAGGAAACCAGAGCACCCAGAGGAATTTCAGAGGAAACCCACGAGACCACAGGGAGGACATGCAGACTCTGCACAGAAAGCACCCCAGCTGAGGATTGAACCTAAAAACCTCTTGCTGTGAGTCGGCAACACTAACCGCTGCACCACCATAGTCGCCCCTGCAACATAGTATACTATGACAACATAATAACAGCTATAAATGAAAAATTGTGCTGTGATTTGACAGGACCATACAGAAAACACTGATCAATACATTAGAACAGCTAGGTATTGATGCACGATTGATAAGATGGATAACTGCATGGCTTACATATATGACATGACAAGTGCCATACAGCAATTGCACAAGTGAAATAATTGGTTACATTCAAGGAGTCTCACAGGGCTCCGTCCTAGGCCCATACCTATTCAGATTTCCCTTTAGACCTAGCCATTACATGTGAGTTGTTCCACAGTCTGTATGCAGATGACTTGAAATTAAGTATACTGATTACATGTTTTACAGATGGTCACAGAAGTATACTATACCGAGAAATATATGACAAATTAAGTATATGAGATTTGGAAGACATATTTAGAAAGGTGAATATTACATACAGCACAGAGTGATTGCAACCGTAGATTTATCTATGGACCTGGGTATATAGGTAGATCCAGGTTTGAGTTTTCCTAATCATATCATAATCCCAGCTTGGAGTACAGCTAGCTGTAGACTGGATTCAGTTTGTGGAACATTAACTGTCTGATGCAAGCAATACACCGCCCATTTATGGACTGCTTAGTAATGCACAAACAAGCAAAAATGTGAATGCGCATGCCCATACACTTAGTTAAGCAGAGTGCAAATCCGTTGCTCCTCATGCAATTTTTGTTTAACAATTTATATATATTGTTTGTGTCTTTTGGCTTTTCCCGGTTAGGGGTCACCACAGCGGAACTCCGGTCCACTAATGATTGGCAGTTGATTTTTACGTACCGGCTTGCCAGGCCTGATGCACAACCTTCAACGAAGGTACGCCCATTCACGCATGTCTCCACGCAGAAGACGCTCTAGCTGAGAATCGAACCAGACAGCATCTTACTGTGAGGCGACAATGCTACCGCAGCACCACCACCGCGGAACAATACATATATATATACATATATATATATATATATATATACATATATATATATATATATATATATATATATATATATATATATAGATATATATATATATATATTTATCGATATATATGTGTGTGTGTGTATGTATATATATATATATATATATATATATATATATATATATATATATATATATATATATATATATGTGGGTGTGTGTGTGTGTGTGTGTGTGTGTGTGTGTGTGTGTGTGTGTGTGTGTGTGTGTGTGTGTATGCATTGTTGTATGTACCCAGGTACCAAAAGGAAGGTATCAACATTAGCTAATGCACTTACAAATATGTGGAAGTGTGTAAAATAACATGTGTTGCAACTGGATTACTATTGGGATATTTGAAGTTCAGAGTTCTGGCAGTCTTCTCACATGTCATGTGTAAATGCTACCACATTTGACAGCAAACCACACTTTCCTGTAAAACACACATAAGTATGAGTCAAACCTGAACTTGCTCCAAACATTTGGACAACGGTGAGTCATACTATGTCTCCTTATTACAGCATGTGGAAAATTTGAAAATGTATGGCATCTTATATGAATACGTACATATACTGTCATACTATATGTTTGTTTCTGTGATAGCAACAACACCCACATTCACTACAATCCTTGTGCTTGCTGGATTTTGCCAGACATACATCGACAACTGAACAAGTTGGGTAATGCTGTATGTTGGGTGCTCCCTCAGCGACAGGACTAATGTATCTTTGCCACATTAGAGATTGCCTCATATGCAAGGTGAAGATCACCTCTGAGTAGTGTGCATAACACACACTAAAGTGACAGTGATATCAGGTGATGCCATGGACAGATGCAGAAGACCTGAATTTCCCTTGTGGAGAACCTATGCAGTCTCTCAATAGCCACAGGTGCTTGGAAAGATACATAACAAAAAAGCCATTGCACTCAACTATTGGTCTTCTGTGGGAAGAGGACATGGAGGTTATGTCTTCTTTTTCAGGAGACAATGCCCTCACTTATTACATGAGAATTATAGAATGCCCTTTATACCACTGTGGAGACACGGTGATCTAAGGTAAGTTAGCTATCAACTTGTGTGCCCAGGTCTCCCACCCCTGAGTATGTATGTCAGGTGCTGCTATTGATGTGGTACTTAGCAGAAACATCGCTGTTACTGAAAACAATGATGATACATACATTTGCATTGCTTTAAGGCCATAACATTTGGAACAATCATTTGTTCAAGTAAGACCCTCGTGTAGGATATTAACATATTTTGCAGATTCTATGCCCACTCCAAATTTGCAGGCATCAGCAAACCTTGTCAGCCACAGACATTTACTTTGTGATTGTACTTTGGAGAAATGGATTCAAAACAGTAGTGGACCCATGACTACACCCTATGAAACAGCACTGGTTCCATCTCTGCTAATGGAGGTGGATTTCCCTATTGTGACTATACTGACTTCTATCACTGAGGCAATGAATGATCCCTATACTGATATAAGGGTCGCTGCCTAGTTGGGTGATTTTGTCAATGTTGGCTAAGTAGGTGACTTTGTCAATGTAGGCTAAGTAGGTGATAGTGTTAAATGCTTTGCCAAAGTACAGGTAGGCTGTACACACAGATTTCCCCCCATCCAGGTACTTGGTGACTATCTCAAAGATGTCCACCAGGTTTAGCAGGCATGGTGTCCCTTTGACAAATCCAAAATGTGAAGGGTCACCTGTGTGGAGATTACTTATATCTATGTTGATAAGGTCTGTGATGATTTGCCCCATGGCCTCACACATATGGCTACTCAGGATAATAGGTATATAGTGTCCAGATCAGTGGATGCACCACTTCTGTGCAAAGGATTGTTGTTGGCTGTTTTACAGTCAGCTGGGCCAAGCTGGTGGTTACACTATGATTGCAAAGAGGTCCCAGTGGTGTTAGCCTCCATGCTGGGAGAGCATGTAAGACTCATCCTGGTATGTTATCAGGTCCCATAGATGTTGTGTTTTTGTCCTTAGACAGGTCATGTTTGACCTGCTGTTTCCAGATACATGATAGGGGACAGGTGTTTTCTAGTGTAAGCTGAGGAGGGAGTGTTTCCAGTTTAAGGGGGCTCACTCCCTCCTATTCTTAGACATCAATGTCTTCCTATTATTGTAAAGCCTGTTACTGGCAGTTGTCCACCAGATAAGTGTGCTTCACCATTAGGAGTTTGTTGTGCTCATGTCAGGTACAGCTGAGTTAATGCAGTCATACAAGTGCTTGTATAAAGTATTGGTGTAGAGCTCAGCATAGTTACCAGTTACAGCTGAGGGAGGAGCTGCAGTGAAGCTATGTATACCATCCCATAAGAGGTTATAATCTGGTTTGGTGAATTTCTTTAGTGTATTTACTGTGGAGGTGTGTCAGGAATTATATCAGCTTTGAATGAGACCAATTTGTGGTCAGACCTCATGAATGATGGTGTCACATTGGAGGTGCTACAGTGGTCACCCATATTGGTAAGCACCTGATTCAGTATGTTGCTCCACTTGTGGGGGTGTCAACCAGCTGGTCCAGGTCACTGGGTTTCATGAAGTCAAGTAACCTTTGGGCAGAGTGAGTTTGAGCATGAGTAATCTACCTAGTTTGTAGGTACTAATAGTCACCCCAAATCATGGTGTCCGTATGTATCTTGCTAGACCCATGTAGATCCAAATAAGCAGAGTAGGTGCCCTGATTCATGGGGGGGGGTCTCCTCTAACTGGAAATTACTTGAATAGGTGCTCCACAAACAGTCAATAGCACCAGAACTGTATCCATGGAATCATACTGTGCAACCAGTGTGGGTGTGTATGTATCCTTAATGAATATTTATACACCGCCACTATTAGCTTGCACAACTTCAATTTGCGGTTTGCACATGTAGAAGGAGGTGTAGACTGGTATGGCTGTGGTACATTCCACAGCCTTGAACCAGGTATGTGTGACTGCACAGAGGTCTGTGTGTTCCAAGGTGAGGACAGCTTCCAGTGGGTGCAGTTTCCTGTTGACACGCCAGCATTTAGCAGCATAACCTTAAGGTTGTTGGTACATATGTTTTTTATATAGGAAATTTTGTCCATGAGACACCACCTAAAAAGGGCACTATGGGGTTGGCAATATCCCTGGCCAGTATCCAAAATCCCATGTGTAACAGATGGAGACCATCTGTGACAAATCATCGGGGTTTGTTGAGCATGCCATTCCTGACTAACAGACAGTGGATACCTTTAGACTGACACCAGACACTAAGCCTATTATTGCAGTCATTCATCTTCTGTTTGTATTGAGGCATCTTTCTAGGTAAAGGTAAAATGTAACTGATGGCCAAGGGCATACCTGCCTGAGACGCAGAGTGCAGGAGCTCAATCATGTCTGTTGTCACACAGCCAGAGAGGTACGTCTCAAGTCTTACACACCAACAGGACCTATGATGCAGTCACAACAGTACATGTTGTTGACAGATTTGAGTGTATGTGTGTTATGCTGTATCATGGAACCTCACAGGCAGCTGACCGTGACCTTTCCTTTATCTAGCCTGGTGAGAGGGACATCAGTGTGACCCACAATGTAATCCTCTATGACTAATATGTCTGAATTTATGTTTTGCATTAAGGGATTGGTGTTGCATTAGCTATTATGTGTAAAGTGTTATGCAGAGGTAGTAGTATGTGTAGAATGCTTGTGTTCCTGTTTGTGAGGTGTCTGTTGTTTAGGTATTTTTGTGGTATGGACCTATGCATATGTAGGTATGAGTGATGTAGGTTTGGGGTGGAGTAGGACAGCAGGTGGACATGTTGGCACCCTGTTCATTGCCATATATACTGACAGGTGTGTGAGATAGCATTGATTCAAGGTATTTAATCTAGATGCAGCTCTCACAAGTTGGTTTTGTGTGGAGTTGGAATAAAAGCTTGGGAACACTGTCGACATCTCTGCAACAGTCACATATAATGCCATTAGCAACAGATTATTACTTGCATATGTCACAACAGGCCATGTTTAGGCAGTGGCTTGACAGATGCTTACATGTAACAAGTTATTACCTTTATGGTGTCATTCTACGGTGCAACAGTACCTGACAGTGTGGAATAGCATGGCAAATAGAGTATGCTGCTTTTCCAGGCTTGTTGCACTTGCATAACCCATAATCCTGTTATTAGGCAAGGTCGCAACAGCATACTCACAAATGTGACAATGTACAACTTCAGCAAAATAAGGCTCATGCCACCTCACCCTTGGGGTTCTCAGATTCAAACACACTCCCTGTAGGCACTTTTTGCAGTGAAGATGTCCATGTCCATGCATGCACAGAAAACTTGCCCAAATTTGCATTCATTACATTTGCCTTGCAAGGCTACAAAGTCTGCCAAACAACCAGACAACAAATGGATGTTGTGTGAAATGATGTGGAAAGACAGTTTGTCCAGTGAACATAAATGTACAGAATGACATACCTCGGACATGTGTGAGGGACAGAGACATTGTCCAATGGTGGCTACCCCTCTGCACAAGGCCTCACATCCATGTCACGCAGAACACCACCATTATGCTGTTGAAGGGAAGGCTGCATTATTTGCTGTGAAACCATTACATAACATGGATCACTGCCGCTGTGGTGCTTGATAGAACAACATTTGACATCTATGTCATCTGAGACTTAACATTATATTGTGATGCAGCAGCTGTGCTCCTAATCAACGTCAGGGCAGTACCCTAGTCAAATGCTATGACCCTCAGAACCCAAGGCATAATAGATGCAAATGTCAAATGATTGGTTTGGTTGCTAATTAAGGCATCTACCTGGAAAAGCCTACAACAAGCCTACAGAGCATTGCATCGTGTGGGAACAGTGTGTGAGTTAAAAAGCAGGCTGTGGCCTGCTTCTTATCTTAAGCTTGGTGCTAATGTTTTGCTTCTGGTGAGTGAAAAAGAATATGGGCTTTGAATCCTACCAGAGTGATGCCATGTTGAGACCAGCAGTAGTATTAGCCAGGCAGCTGCAGTTCAGGTGAATCACCTCTTTTCAGCATTCATCACAAGGTAACTGTTTGTTTTCAGTATGCACTGCTGAATTCATGTATAGATTCAGAATAACTGCCTAAATACTCCATCGTTAACTTTACAAGATATATCTATCAGTTTCTCTTCCAGTGTTTGGCTGTGCTCTGTACAGACTCAGACACATTGGGTGACATTTTTCTGGGATACCATGATGGCATTAACTCCTCTACCAAGTTGCACCCAGGACAACCAGCATGCAGTGTTGAACTTTATCCCAATAGTTCTGGAACAGATACTTGTGACATTTCATGATATTCTCAATAAAACTGCTTAATCAATAATAAAGGATCTGTTGCCATGGATATGAGGATTCCCACTGTGCCCTTTACCACCCTGGTGGATATGGACTTCCAGAGGCAATTCAGACATTGCACCATGTTTACCTACAACCACTTCATAAACAAACTGATATGGTATGTCAGAGATGTATCTATACACAATGTCACTGAAAGCAAGATTCTCACCTTAAAAGAACTCTCAATGTCAATAAGGTAGTCAGTGGTACAACCGCCACACCCATCACACAAAGTCCAAAGCAGACAGGAGCTGAGGCCCTGACATATAACCTACATGAATCATGAACACCTCGTAGAGAAAATCCAGATGACAAATAACCTCAGCAACCCCATATGCACTCTGTGAAAACAACACACATATCAACACATAGATCAACATCTCATGGAGGACCAACCTGTAAGCCTATATGTCAAGCTGATGCACAATCTAATATTCTAGTCATTGCCAACATCATTCAAATGAGGAGCTGTCATTGAGTCACACACTGACACAACTGTTCTGCAGGAAGGGCTGACACAGACCTACAGTTGTTGTCAGAGCCATAGGCTAACACTAAATACCAAGAAATGCATGATACTGTCCTTTGGGAAGTCATTCACCCCTGCTAGCGATCTTATTTCCAGCACACCTCAAATAGTTGACCAGGAAGTCAGTGACTTATGGACACAGACAGTGATCTATCCTTTGACTGTCATGTGTCTGTAATACTGTGGACATCATTCTATATTGCACAACCTATAAACAAAGGTATGACATGGAAATCCAAGGAAGCCATTGTTCAACTATCATCAGCATTCATCAGACCTATCATTGGTGCAATGCCATCTTTGGTATGTAAGTGACCAGGCATATCCAAAAACTGTAACATCCACAGAGGTTCCTCAGTGCTGCACTACATGGTGTACATAACATGTCCTATACAGACCACGTCAAGGCCTTATCCATGTATTCTGTCTCCTACATGCTTTGGAGTGGAGGTGTATGTCTGCCATACAGGGCAGTGTCAGATCCCACTGTGGACTTTTTGCATATACATGAAACAGATAGCACCAGAATTACATGTGCTACAGATCTACTCCTTGTCTGTAGGATATACAAGTCATGCTGGAGAGACAGGTATGTAACCCTGAGACTACAACCTATATGGAATAAGCTCCTGCTCCATGTGAAACACAGTTTTGGCCAAACACAATGCAAGTGCAAGTTACACAAGGGGATGGTGAACAGGATGATCATACCTTCTTATGGACTAATGTATCTGAAGGACACAGGGGGAAACTGTGGATGGTCCCCCACACTCCCTGGATTCTAAATGTCTCAGCTCCCAAAACACTGCTTACACTTATCAATGGTATCAGACCTTGAAAGTGTTTAGGGATGCATGGCTAGGCTTAAAGAAGCCCTTGCGTTCATTAGCCTATTAAACACACATGAACCTATGAACCCCGGAACCTATACTGTTGTTACCTTTCTGATGATATATGTCTTTTGTGCTGACATTCAGTTCTGTGCTCTGACGTTGATGGGTTGATTGTAGATGTGTCCCCATAGGTTTTCCTGCACAATCCTGAAAGTGAAATGCAAACATCTGCATGTAACACCTGTCATTGTGTGACTGCACAGCCATTACAACAGCATTCATCATAACGTACACACATTATTATGGTATAGGCATTTATAAATGGCAAAATACAACTTCTGAAAATGACCAGTACAAGTGGCATGTCAAAAGGAACATTGGATGAAACAAAATCATATTAATGTAGATAGTCACCCTGTGCATCAGACACATAGCTTTATTTCCCTGCATCCATGAGAAAGATGATAGGGATGTAGCACAGGTATCATCACTTGCAAAGGATGTTGTGTGGGAGTGCAGGAGGCCTAGGCTGACCCAATAGGTTGGCACCTTGTGTGTGAGTCTGGAAGGAAAGCAGGCAAGATGGACCAAGGAAATGTGGTGTATGTGTCTGTAGGTGACCTGAATGTGACATTGGTGAGTGAGTGTCTGTGTGAACACAGCCAAGCTCAGTGCTAACCTACATGTCTGTATATTGGACAGCTGTGAGCCATGCATGGTAGAACTGACGGTTCATCTCCACCCCGAAACATGTGAACTGGCTCTGCCAGGAGTTGCACTAACCCCTCCAGACCCAAGGTCAGATGCTGTGCTACTACCTGAGGGTGACTGCTGTCTGTTGGGAACGTGTCCTCCATGGAAACACCCAGGACCACAAACTCATGGCCTTCTATATCTGGCTGTGGACAGCACACTCCTTTCTGGATTGCTGGATGTGCTGCCACTATGGGAACATGACTGTGTACAGCCACGATGACTCTCAGCAGATGTAGTTGCTGACCTATGGTTCTGAGGCCAATCCAATGCTCAACTCCAACTAGATGTTCCATCACAGACAATGTGTGTTCCAAGACTGATGGTGTATGATCTTTCTCAGACCAACATCTTTCCACTGCATCAGTCAACTGTTTCAGGGTATAAGCAACATGTTGGAGCCAGTCACAGATGTCAGATTGTGCTGCATCCATAACCCTGAGCATTCCTCGGGAATTCCTTTCTGAACATGCCTGTGCCTCCATAATGGCTCTAAACATATGCCGAGTGACATGAGATGAGACACCTGTGACAGGTGTTGGAAGGACAGCAGGCCTCCTATGAGCACCCCTATCAATCCACCTGTGTGGAACCTCGCCAACTGTTTGGCTATGGCCAGTGTCAACAGACACTGAAGCCACAGTAGCCAGACTTCCCTGTTCAATGTCCCCACCTTCTGACTGCTTAATATCTGTGGCCACAGGGGACTGTGTATGCGTAGGCATATTGGCTGCATACAGTGATAATGAGGGTGGATGAGGGATGTCAGGATCTGTGTCAGAGTCAGCCTCTGTAACCCCCAGCTGTGCCTCAATTTTGCCACCATCATCATCAGAGTCTGAAGAGACCCTGACAACAGGTTGTGAAGGGGACAAAGACCACCTTCCACTGTCACCTGTGATAAAAAAGGAATAAGCAATACGTTAATAACTGCACTACTATGCTCTGCCATAGCACAATATATGTTAATCTGTATACACTGTTGTCACTAATACAGATTTATATAACCCCAACCTCACATAGTAGTACATGTGGATATTATTTTCTAACCCAAATCTGTCATTATTTGGAAATAAAATGCTTTAAAAAAGAATCTCATGAGCAAAACATAAATTATGTACACTGCTGACATTCCTCAAAACTCTATACAGTTGACAATTATGACAATCTGTAATGTCCTGACAATACAGTTTGGTATAATGGTTAGGGTGTTTTCCTTACAGCCACAAGGTAGAGGGTTTGATTTTTATGTCTGACATGGTTTAGTGGTAAATCACTTTGGCTATGGTGTGCAGGGTCCTGGGTTCGAGCCTTGCAGAGGCTGTTTATTTGCTGGGAGGGTGGTCTAATGGTCAAGGTGTTTGCCTTACAAACACAAGGTACAGGGTTTGAATCTCACAAGGGATAACTGGCTAGGCTTAAAATGGCTCACAAGGGCAGTTAGCCTAGTACTAATCTATGAAGCTACTGTCAAGTCAATCACTGTGGTCACACCTACAAGGCATAGGTATGAGTCTAAACTGTGTACATCCAGAAAATATTTGTACAGTTGGCAGTACACAAATCCAGCCAGCAGGCCTGGGATGACATCTTAGCAAATACATTGAACTAAATGTACATCTCTGACAAAATGTTTTTTTGCTTAACAGCAGCAGGGGCATGGCCTCTTCCTATTCATGACAGTCCTGAAAATTTTTGAGGAAGAGGTAATGTCAATACAATCACATGTTACAGTATAACAGGGGTAATATCTCCAAATATCTCACATTTACAGTAGCTGCTATGGTAACAGGTATGTGGGTCACAATCTCTACATGAGCTTAAAACGGAAGATAATCTCCTCCCCCCAAAAACAACTGACACCCACATACACTATTTACACCCTGACACACTGAATGCCGCAGTATTCAAATGCTGATCTAACTAAGCATACTTGGATGGTCCTCTTGTGAGGAAACAGTTCTACCTACATCTACAATATACTGGGTGATGGATGCCTGGGAGCTGTCCTTTGTTGTGATGTCCACCAGGAATTCTTCAGTGGCTGTCAGAGGATGGTCTACTTCACGCCCACCACCAGTGACCTGATGATCCCTGGCCACTTCTACTGCATGTCTACATGCTGAGTTAATCATATCAGTGGCATGGTGTCGCACCTTCTCATATGTGCAGTTCTGGTGACCCACAGCATTAATGTTGTGCACCAGTTCATCCCACAAGGCTGCACGCTCTTGTCTATTTGCCCTCCCTTGGGACAACAGGACTTGGTAGTGTTGTATCAAGACATCCATAATGAGGTCGATTTCAGCCGCAGTGAAAGGTGTATGGCATCTGGCATACATGATATCTCCTGAAAGACAAGTAAATGAGACCACATGTCAGGATCACATACGTGGGAGTACAGTATGTAGAGATACAGCAATAAAGGAAGTCTGTTAGTATTCCCCGCTTAATTACACATCTCATAATCAACACTGTGCCAGCAAAGCCATGGTGGTGCAGCGGTAGGGTTGTCGCCTCACAGCAAGAGGTTCTCCCATTCGATTCTCAGCTGGAGCACCTTCTGTGTGGAGTCTGCATGTCCTCCCCGTGGTCGAGTGGCATTCGAAAGACATTCGTGAATGGGTGTGCCTTCATTGAAGGATGGGGGTCGGGCTGGCACCTCAGCACCATAAAAAATTGACTGCCAATCATTAGCAGACTGGAGTTCCACTGTGGCAACCCCTAACCAGGAAAAGCCGAAAGAAAAAAAAAATCAACATTGTGCTAAACATACAAAGGTTGTGGAAGCCACTAGGATAGTAAAAAAAGTGACTCACTCTTGTTTGTGACATGACAGATACTCACATATGATCACACAACAAACACAGGAGTCCATTATAGTGTGCCAATATTAGAGAAACCCCTATCGATAACATATGTATAAACAGTGCCAACCAAATAGCAGGATACTACTACAACTGCTAACAAAGGAAGTATCCGGAAGACCTGTGTACCTAGTTAATACAGAGTGCAAAACCCTTGCTCTACTCTACAGCCTCTGTAGGTGTAAAACAGAAGGAAATCACTGGCATGTCATCAGTACAGTTCTAATAAAGGCTTACTGATCTAATCCCCATTCCCCATAAGTATATTCAAACACATGCATCAAGTTGGACACAAAATGGTTACATACATGATGGAGTTCAAAAGTCCTCTGTTCAAAGATACAGCTATATGAGTACTGTGTTAGCTATACAAATTAACTCTCATATACAATAGTTCCCCTAGCTAGGTGTTTACCTTTTTAAGATGGTTCTCATTAGCAGGTGATTGCCTCTGAAGCAATCTGTGGTTCAGGAATGATGCATGCAGCATACACAGCTGATTTGCAGTATACTCAGACAATCCCATGCAACTGCTCAAAAAATATATAAGGCCTCAATGTAGATTGCATCCCCTTTCTCACATGTTAGGGTAGAAATTACTGGGGTAGAGATTATGTCAGGACAGAGAGAATGTCAGTAGTAGCTACTTGTTACATACAGATGTGTGTGCTACAGGCTGAAGATGCTGCTGCAGGCAATAGGCCTAGTTATAGAGTCTGCAGAATGTACAGAAAACCAACACTTAAGTGCAACTGTGTGACTTGTGGCAGCCTTGGTGTATAGACAGAGTCATATTAAGGGAACCCGTCCCACTGGAAAGGAAGAGATGTGTTTAAGGTACGAATATTAGCCAAAGGTCTCATTAACAGTGTAAAGGGAAACACACTTGTTGTATCATAGAAGAATAATTTGAATAGGGGGGAACAGTAACTATTATGTCAAACAGTCTGATAACTGCCAACTCATGTATTCTGTCATGGTACTCATCTGGAATGTGTGTGACTGCAACCATTGCATCTAGCACAGGCTCCATATATGTATGTCACTAGTACTGCTGTAATGTCACTAGCAAATCACTGTGGGCTACAGTCTGATATGACCGGGCCTCATTTAAATCACATACTTCAAAATCCTCTGGGAATTCATACTGATGCATGACCTGACATTCTATGCATGTTCTACTGTTTAATAGGAATATTTTAAATGTGGTCCTATATGTAGGCCTTTTAATGCCATTATTTAGAAGAAGACATTCCATCTGTATTACTTTCAGTGGATAAATAGGTCATACGATAGTCATACATATCAGAATGTATACTGGTGATGTATACGTACATGTATTTTAAATGCTAGACATGCTGTATTTAAACCCAGGATCATGTGGAAATTAATGTTTTCACAGCATTTAACAGATTGAGGTACTGAGCCACTGTTATAAAAGGTGTATTTTTACTTGTTGCAGATATCATTGCACACTTGCCTGCTGTTACATATCTCAGTATCATGTATTATTTATGTGTATGGCTTCATAGTGATGTATTTCTCTACCAGAGATGCATTCAAACTCCTATTTTCCATTATTCATGTAGCAGGTGTATTTCTACATGTTGTAGATGCATTTGCTCAGTTGCCCGCTGTTACCTCACTTACATCTATTCTTATGTGCATGGCTGTATAGTGATGCATTTCTACACCAGAGTCCCAATTATACTACTATTTTCCATTAATGTTATAACTGATTTGCACAATGCGGTGCCGTGCGCAGCATGGTTTAAACGCACTTACTGATGGGACCATGATGATTACTATGTCTTGTTTAAAACACCTGTGTTAATTAACAGCTGTGTGGCTTGGTGGGTTAATGCACTGTACTGCAAGTGCAATGGTCCTGCATTCATGATAGGGTGCAGGTGCAGTTTTGGAGCATGATTACTATTTTTTGCAAATTCATATATCAATATAGTGCCATTTACCTTAGCTTATTGATAATGCACATTTTGCAACATCATGCAGAAATTCTTTAAAGAAAAGAAAAATGGGGAGAAAGGACAGTGGTGAAATGGGGTGCAAGCAGGGGAAAAACATAGTGAAAGGCAGGTAGGTTTGTGCAGGAAGGGAGTAGGAAAGAACCATAGCTATTCATTTCTTTTACAGCAACAAATGTGTACTTTAACAAATTATTTTAGCTGAATTTGGACTGCTACCCCCAGAGAGAGGGTTACCAACAACATAAGTGTGTTGTCAAGCCAATTGGACCAGGTTAAGTGTGTCTGGTGGACACATGTGCAAAATGGAGAGCCATGTATTGGTGATATATATTTTTTTTGGGACAGGTGCCCATTTTTTTTTTTTTTTTTGCATGGTGAGAGTGGAATGGACAAAGGTATGTGTGGGGGTGGTAAGTTGGGAAAATGTGGAAACTTTTACAAACAGTCAAAACAGACAAGACAGCAGACAGGGTTGGTATGTGACACAAGATGGGGTAAACACCTTGTTTGGGGAGGATATTGTGGGATCCCAGTCCCATGGACATCAGACATGGTAGCACTGTGATTCAAGTCCTCACCCATGAGTCTGTCATCACTGCTGTGGTGGAGGCAGTGGTCGATGCCAGTGCCTGGGGTCAGACTGCCCCACCAGGATGGACCGCATGCTCTCCATCTGGCATAGGCATGCACCAACAGTTCAGCGCAGCAGTCCATACACCATGCCTGGCAGTTCAGCGTGGGTGACAAAATCATCCACTCCACTTCCAGTCCTAGAGGGGGACCACCCCCAGCTTGTTGGCCAGAACTACCGGATTTACCAGGTAGTACAGAGGCCAAGAAGAAGTGCCACCAGGCGGTAGTCCAGACATGCTAAGCCCCGGTGCCTTAACCAGGTGGAGCCAAGATAGGTGGATTACCTGAAGCCAGCCTACCTTGTCACTCTTAAATATAAATGCAATGTAAAAATAAAGATAAACAAACAAATGTAATTAATAACATAATATAAAAATGAATGAGTAATGGAAAGAAATAGTAAATAATATAATGAGGAACAGAACAATAAATAATGTAAATGAAAGTTTAACAGCAAAGCAATGTTAAATTATATATAAGGCCAACATAAGCATCAACTACAAATAATATATTAATATGAAATTATAATAATGCATATAATTACTAAATAAAAGAAGAGAAGGGGTGAGGTGAGAGAGAAAAAAAGTACATCAGTAACTTCACAGATAATATAACTACACATATTATGTATACATACTTCTAGATATCTTAGATTTCAGTTGTGATAACAGTGACTGCTTATATTCTATAGATGATGTTGCAAGTACATAGCTGTCAACCTGTTGACAATGGACATTATGGGCTAAGCCATACCAAATGGTTGTACAAAAGCACAACTACAGGGAACATTTTTACAGAGTGTGCTCATACATTAGTAGCAGGGTATTCTGATAACAGATTTGAATTTAAATCACATTCCAAGTAATGTCATATATCTGCAAATCATAGGACCAGACATATGGGGCAGTTGTTGTAACATTCTGCAAAAATCATGATAATTGAGAGTTACTTAATTACACTAGACAGCTGGTCATTTCTCAGTTGGCTGCCATGGGATTGGAACTCACAAGCAGTGACTACAGGAATAGTGTGCACTTTATTTGAAAATAATAAACTATCAAAGCATCATGTTCTTTAAAGCCTTTATTGAGACATGTATGAAATCATACTTTTATACATAGCAGTGTCTGGTGTTGGAGTGGAACCCACAAGCAGTGACCACAGGAATTAAGAACACTTTATTTGAAAACATGTTATGTTAAGCATCTTATCAAAGCACCATCTCCTTTTAAACTGTATTGATAATGTTGCTCCAAATTTGGAATTAAAACACGTCTGGCTGTCTAGGGCTTCTGTTAAGTTACATGTATACCCTGTTCATTCAGTGAGTGCTATTTACACCATATCTGAGACAAAATTATCAGAACACAAGCTTGAGCTTTATTCTGGGTATTGCACTGCATTTATTTCTGACAATTGCTGGTGTATCATTTGTTACTTCACATGCTAAGAGTTGACTGGTGTTGGATTAGTACACACAAGCAGTGAATACAGGATCAATGAATACTTTATTTGAACAAAAATTCTTATGAAAGCACCATCTCCTTTTAAACTTTATTGGTAAAGTTGCTTCAAATCTGGTATTAAGACACATATCTGGCTATCTAGGGCTTCTCTTAAGTTATCCGCATACCATGTTCATTTATTGAATGCAACCTACAGCATATTTCAGGCAATGAGCAGACCGCTGCAGTGATTCTTAATCTGGTAGACCACATTAACTGATGTTTGGAAGCTGTGGTACACAGTATTGCATGCTGACTTGCTTAAACTTGCTTTACCATTTCAGATATACACTGACACATTAACAAAGATGTAGAATGTCCCAGGTATTTCATACCTGGCTGTTAGGACTGTACAGTATGAATTTACTTTACTGTATTATTAAGTTATGC
Organism: Protopterus annectens; assembly: GCF_019279795.1. Classification (NCBI taxonomy): domain Eukaryota; kingdom Metazoa; phylum Chordata; order Ceratodontiformes; family Protopteridae; genus Protopterus; species Protopterus annectens. The sequence continues at coordinate 132,487,002 of NC_056735.1, forward strand.
ATTAAGTTATTACTTTGACGATTTTCTTACCACATGCTCACCTCATCCTGGCCAAATGCCCAGCATGGGACTGTAGATTGAGATCCCTCACCTCTGCAGCTATGGGAAGAGAAGTAAACCATTATGCATATCAGTTTTGCACACACTCATCTTGTATATTCATAACTTACTGGAAAACATACCTACATATATGTGGGGTGCGCCAAGCCCTAGCATCTTGGACCCTGGTGTCCAAGGTTCCC
>NC_056735.1:132492243-132499743 GCF_019279795.1 Protopterus annectens
TACAGGCCTTTCTTACATATGTTTCTGGCTTTGCTTCAGGCTACCTTACATCTGGCTGCCTGGTATCTCTGATCTTGGCCAGCCCCTTTCCTATGTTTCAGGCTCCTGTATAACTCTGTTGATGAGGCCCTTATCTTGGTATCAGGCTCCCATCTGTTTAACAGGAATGATATGTACATACAAACGCACATAGAAATACATAACAAATGAAGTAGAGTGATTAGCAAAATTTCCCAGAATGCATAACTAGTGACAATGGCTCCCTATTAGAATGTTAACACTTGTATTGTTGAGTGCCAACAGACTAAAAAAAGGTGCAGAACTGCAAGACAAGAGCAAACATCGAACATCCTTCTCCTTTAAACTTGTTTTTCTACTCTGCAGCCTCAGACGAGGCAGGGCAAGCCCTCCCTCCCAAATTTATATGTATCAGCTCTGAGAACATCATACATCATAGAAAAAGGAATATTCCAAGAAATGGCCATATCAAACTTGGTAAATACAAGTCCATGTTTTCAGCAATTCAGCTCTGTATTTTGTGACTCACTCATGCAGGTCCAGACATTTCAAATGGGTAGCATTAAAATGTGTATCACTGAAGTATCATGCATGAAATGTATCTGCATATAAAATAGAATAAACTGACATTGCAACAATGATAATTACTGGCACAGAATCAAGATTCCTACATTCTCTCTTTTGCTACCTAGCACCCTGCATATGCAAGGCTGTGCCAGCCAATCATGCAACTTATTTCAATGATTCAGTGAATTGTAATGAATTATTTTACCTCAGAGCATGCTGAATCTTGGAAAAAATGCATGGATAAACATTTCTTGTCATACTTTTTCCCACTATATCTGCCTGTCTGTCTGCCTTCAAGCTGCTACCATAGCTGGGGTCTATGACAAATCTTCGAACACTCAAAATTTCGAACATTACATGGTCGAGACCAAATGTTCAAAATTTTAAGTGTTCGAAGATTGACTTTCAATGGCGCCGTATGGTGCAGATAGGGAGAATTTCCCTTTTCTGCACTAAAGTGTGGTCCTGAAGTTGGTAGATATAAGTAGGGGGGTGTGGAGGGTGCAGGGTGGCTCGTACCCCTGCTCACACTGTTAAAGTGTGTTTTTCTTTTGTTATTTTTGTTATTTGATGTTCGAACATCCAAATGTCGAACATTTGGTCTCGACCATGTAGTGTTCGACATTTTGGATGTTCAAACATTTAACATAGACCCCATAGCTGCTAGTATCTATTCATTCTTTTTTTTCATAGGGAGAGAATACATGTATAGTACAGCTGTTACCTAGTCAGCTATCCAAGTTGCCTTTTTAAGTCATTATTCACTGTGCATGCCCTCAAGTTCCCAAACTTTGGAGTTTGAGTGTACACTGGAGTGATGTGAGGTCTTGTCTCCAGTTTAACTGACACAGGTCGTCATAGTACCACACCATTTGAAAGTTTAGTACACAATCCAGAATACATGCCATGACTTGCCACCCTGGCAGGTGAGCAAGTTCTACCTAATCCTGCCGCTGCCTCCTTAGCACCCTCCTCCAGCAAATGCATTGCTTATCAAACCCATGTTTCTTGGGTCATAGTCAAGGCTTCATCCCTCTATATCACCGGCCTACTTGGGAGAGATAAATAGTTATCCAGATAAAATATTTACATTTATTCCTCATAAATGCAGTGATATCAAAATCTGATTAAATAAGTAGAAGAGCATTTGGGGAGGAGAGAGCTTCCCTATAAGGTCTTCTTAGGTGGATTTGGCCATCTGTAAAACATAAAGTAGTTTCAGTAATTTTATAAGCCTGCCACTGCCAAAACAGTATGTCTTATTTTCTTCCTTATTTATTGTATTAGCTCTTACAGTTTTAGTATTGCTCTTGCCAAATACACATAGCTGATAATTTTGTTTAAATTTCATTTTATTTCATCATTCCTTGTTCAGCATTTTTTTCTTTTCATGACCTGACTGGCCCAAGCATTCTTACATCTATAGCAGCTACCTATGGTATTCCATTGTTCAGACAGCTATCAATGTTATATGCTTTATACCTAACTCCTGTTGCCCCATGCCAGCTTGAGGCCCCATCTCACAGTGCTCTCCTGATGAATCATCAACACATTCGGGAGTGAACTGAAAAGCAGCTATTGGCTTTTGTAGGTATACATCTTAATGTTCCACTGCATGCTACAACACCTCTGCTAAATGTGAGTCATACAGCAAGTCTGGTTGCGTTTATCCCTAGGTCTGGATGAACCAGCATTGCTCTCTCACTTCACATGTTCCTAACTGGTACTGCCTGTGCATGGATCAGTAATCAGTCACAGGTTAACTTACTCACTGTCAGTGATTTATCCTTCAAATGAAACTCAGCAATAGTTCTTGTATGTCGTATTCTAAGTTATACGGAAATAACAGCCACTAATGTATTACAGCATATCACAGCCACATGATTGCATCATACTTTAGTTATATGTTGCTGTAAGTAAAAAACATTTATTTTTATCCTAGAAATAACTGAAGTAGGAAAGATGTCTCTTCTAAAAGTTTGATTGATGAATACAGAAAATATTCACTTTTTCTGAATTTCCTATAAAATGTTTGTGCTGAAAAGATCATATGCTATGCTTCATGTTAAATGCTATTGCATTCAGTCTGTCATATAAATAATATTTTTCATACTCTTCATTAGTTATATATTAGTACAGAACACTGCTGGGAATTGATAGACGTTTGGACTAAAATATTTTCAAGGATGAGTTAAATGGTGCATTTTTTAACAAGAGTAATCAACATGTTATCTGTTAAATTATATACACATTGTGCAGATATGTGCATGTTTGTATACATATACAATATGTGCATATGTGTGTGTGTGTGTGTGTGTGTGTGTCTGTGTGTATAGATAGATAGACAGATAGATAGATAGATTAGATAGATAGATAGATAGATAGATAGATAGATAGATAGATAGATAGATAGATAGATAGATAGATAGATACAGATATAAATATATATGCATATCTGTATGTGTCTGTGTCTATACTAGATATACAGTATACAATATGTGCATGTGACACATGTGTGTGTGTGTGTGTGTGTGTGTGTGTGTGTGTGTGTGTGTGTGTGTATAGATAGATAGATAGATAGATAGATAGATAGATAGATAGATAGATAGATAGAGATATAAATATATATGCATATCTGTATGTGTCTGTGTCTATACTGGATATACAGTATAAAACAGCATCATCAGCTGAACATTAACATGGTCTGCAATCAGGGCTAGTGAGGAGTCCAAACAATGCACTAGAACCTGTTGTGATCCTTAAAGGTACCCACGCACAGTGGTGTGTACCTGTAAAAGTCAGGGTGCGCAGGAGGTATGCAAATGAGAATCCACAGCATAGCCCACAATTAAAAAGACAGTGAATCACAGAGTACCTAGTTGATTAAGGTCAGGAAATTATTATAGGAACAATTTCAGATAACTATCACAAAAAGAATCCTAGCACTCAAAGTCCAAAAAATAGAAATGAACTGATCATCTGAATATAGCTGAGTAACAGCATCATCTCATCTTTCAATAACGTGCTACAGATTATGCAAAATAAAAAACAAAACAAAACAAAAAAATAAAATAAAATGGAATGCACAGTTGTAACCCCATGTAGTCCATAGTGCACACAAATACACTGCCACAAACATATCTCACATTCCCCACAATGATACATCTATGTTCCCAACAATGGGATCACTTGTACCAGTTCCTTTCATTAGCATTAAATGTAAATTACCTGCACCATGCAGTCATTTTTACAACATCAGGAACACTGATGAATCACTATCTGCCATGACTGTGGACTATGGAATAATTAAGTTAAACTACCATCCTCCTTTTTAAGTTAGCAACATCCCTTCAGAGCTCTGATTATCAAACCCAGCCATGTTATTTATCTGCATGTCTTTTAATGCTGTTTTTTATGTCACTGTTCTGTCTTAAAACTATGCATGTTGCTGTGGTATACAACTAGTGAGTCCTTTAAATAAAAGAAGGTAAAACTTCTTATGATATGTTTACTGTGCAGTTGCTATGATGCTGGTTGAAGTTGGGTCAATGTTTTTGGTATTTTTTTTCCAGTACAAATTTAAAAAGAAATCAATAAATGTCTTTTTTGAAATGTTTTGAAAGAAGCAGATCAATGGCTGATATAGCTAGATTAAGGCATGCTCTCCGGATTCTGCATGCCTTGCACGGTGTGCAGGATTAGTGCAGGAGTTCTAGTAGGCAATACGTCTGCCGTGCGATCCAGGAACAGCCTGCAGGGGCGTGCATGAGCACTTCTGCACTAGTCCTGCATGGTCTAAGCTCCTGTATGCAAATCGCCCCATTTGCAGGAGAAAGCCATGCAAATGAGGTGAATTTGTGATCCAGGAAGCTTGAAACCGGCCATGCAGGACTAGTGCAATCTGTAGAAATGTACTCGGTTAGTAACAGAGCACATTTCTGCAAAATCCAAAATGGAGCTGTGACAGCTCCAAATAAAGGCTGCATATCAGTCAGGAATCATGCCAATGGACAAGTATAAGGCCATTGGCATTGCAAACAAGCTAAAAAATAAAAAAAAAAAAATCAACTTTTATTTTTTTAGCCGATCTCGGCTATTTAAGAGTAGGGCAGCAGCGCACAAACGGGATTGGGGCAAAAGTAATAAAATAAACCTAAAATAAGCATCCTAAGTAAAATCAGTATTCTGCCATGAAAGTCAATGGCAGGCAGAAGACAACATGGCCAGTGAGTAGTGGTTGCTAAGGGGGGAGGCTCAGTGTGAGACATAAAACTATGCATTAGCTGGCAATCCTATGCAAATGAGGGGAATGATAGTGAATTCCAATTTTCCCCAGCATGCTAGTCAGGTCCCAACAGTGTAAGAGTAGGAATAGCTGGTTGCAAGCCAAGGAGTTAGCTGACATTATGGCGGGTGTGTGTCAGGCATACTGTAAGTGGATTGGAGCCCTGTGGCTCAGGTTTGCTGATAGCTAAGCACAGCTAAGCAAAGGGGTGTGTTTGAGTCTGCCTAGCATTCTTTACATTGCCTAAGCGGGTGTGCGCACTGCGCACAGGGTTTTAAAGGTTTAAAAAAAAAGTTAAACCAAGAAATAGCAGCACTGTGCATATCTGGGCACTGTGCTTGTGTTGCGAGGCCCCGGGCTTAAACAGAAAGGCAATGGGAAAGGAAAACAGCAGTAGGAAGGTAATCTGGGAAATCTAGCATAGCTGGCAGGTGAAATGTATCAGAATCAGCCAATTACACAGGCAGCAGAACAGCCCAGCCCAGAAAACTACTATACACTATGCAAACACCTTCCCCTCTGTTTTCTCCCACACTCTGCACCACCGGTGTATACAAGCAGGGAACTTTTAACAATCAAAACAGCAAAATGATAGGGGCTGCAATAGCTATCATACAGCAACTTGTGGAAGAGCCTGAGGGTAGTGAGGATGTGAATGCTGTTGATCAACCTACAGTGAGGAGATGGAGAAGAGTGTACAGACCCAGGGTAACCTACCAGGGGCTACATGAGCTGGACATAGTAGAGCGCTATAGGGTGGACAGGGACCTCCTAGAGCAAATTGTTGAGCTGTGCCGGCCACACCTGACACACAGATCTAACAGAGAGGATCCCATCCAGTGGATACCAAGATATATGTAGGTCTAAGAATACTAGCTACAGGTACCTTCCAAAGACCAACTAGGGATATGATGGGGATCTCACAGGCATCAGCATCCAGGGTACTACACCAGTTCCTGGATGCCATGTCAGCACATGTCGGTGAGCACATATATTTCCCTAACACCTGTGAGGCGTTGGCCAGCAATATGCAACTGTTCCACCAAATAGCAGAATACCTTGAGGTACTGGGTGCTATTTACTGTACGCATATATGCATCAAAGCATCACCCGGTGAACAGGGTAGGGTCTACATCAACCACAAATACTTCTCCTCCATCAACTGTCAGGTCATGTGTGATGCCCAGGGCATAATACTGAATGTGTGTGCTGGCTGCCCTGGAAGCTATCACAGTTCCCACATCTGGCATCTGTTGCAGCTGTACCAGAGATTTGCCAATGGGGACATCCCTCACGGACACCTAGTGAGGGATGCTGGGTATCACTGAAGCCATGGCTGACAACACCTATCAGAAATGCACACACACCCGAACAAGAATACCATAATGAGGCACAAGCACAGACCGGCATTATAGTAGAGCATGTGTTTGGGAAGCTCAAGTCATGGTTATGGTGCCTGAACACATCCTGAGGAGCCTTGCAGTAATCACCATCTACATGTACCCAAATTGTCATCGTATGTGCCATGCTACACAATATGATCCTGAAGAAACAGGTGCAGCAGGAACAGCACAGGGCAGGGACACACAGCCCCCCACCATTGCTAAGGCCTACACAGGCACAGAGTGACTTGGAAGAGGAACAACCTGAGCCTATCCCAGTAGGCAGAAGGAGGCTTGGCCAGTATGCTCTGGCCTTGGCAAAGAGACAACTCATAGCACATACACTGACACAGGAGGGACCCAGGGAATAACCTCTCTCTCTGGCTCTCACATACAGTAAAAGGGATCCCAAACATGACACTATCTGTGCTCAACCATGTGTAGGAAGTGTACTGTGTGCATCTGACATAGGCAGCCCTGCAGCACCACCCTCAATTCTGGGACTCCCACAAGGAAAGTGACTCACACATGCCTGACTGGGGGGTTCACATACCCGACAACAGTCACAGCCAGCAGGACAGGTGTATACAAACATGAAGAAAAGCTGTGCTATGGCCCCTGAATGATGTCTATGGGTAACCTCCCCTCAGGCCTACACACACAGAGCATAGCAGGTCAGGCAGTGGGATGTTACTTCTGAAGGGTAGGAAGTCAGAAACTAATATGTAGGCAAATCAAAGCTAAGATCTGTAGTACACTGGTATGCCTCTAGTCAGCAGGATAGGTTAAAATACAGAATGAAATGGAGTACCTGACATACCAGTACAGTCATAGCTAATGTGCACAAATGTCAGGTGTGCCCCCCCATCCTACGTAGTAATATAATAACAGTCAGGTGTGTCCCCCCAATCCTGTGTAGATATGTAGAAATAGTCAGGTGTGCCCCCCAAATCCTGTGTAAGAATGCAGAAACAGTCAGGTGTGCTCCCCCCAACCCTACTTAATTATGTAGTAATGGTCTGGTGTGCCCCCCCAATGTGATGTACACGTCATTAACAGTCAGGTGTGCCCCCCACAACCTTATGTAGAAATGTAATACCAGTGGAGCACAGCTGCATAGAGGTGGCCAAGGTAGCAGGATAGGTTGATGACTGCTGATGACAGGGACAAGTCCTCACAATTGCAGTGCCATACACAATATCCATCAGTATAACACAAGGTAGCAGTAAGCCATTGCAAATGTATGGT